>NC_060923.1:4589455-4626280 GCF_021234035.1 Daphnia pulicaria
TGATCTCGGTTTGATTGTGAAGTTTTGAGGTCTTTGAGGACGTTACATAGAGAGTGCCAACACCTTTTCTATTGTATGGTTAGGTGATGGTTGTCTCTGATAATTTTTGGTTTCCTTGTTTTGTACATCGCTCCGCTGTTGGAATCGCCATCCAGCGATCGAGATGCTTTGCTGAGTAGATTTTGATTTTTTGTAAATCTGTTGCATATACTTTCGCTCCCTAAGAAGTATCAAGGTTGTGTGCACGTTTGACGATTCATGGGTACATTTTCCCTTTTGATTGAGTTGCTTGTTCGATTGTGTCGTAGAAAAGCCACGCCCTGAAATGCTGGTGGTTTCACGGTCATGTTCACTAACGGCCATGTTCAAAACATGTTATCGAAAAGTGTGTTTTTATCTTCACACCTTTGCTGGACTGTCAGCACGGGTTGGCATATTTTTTAAAATTTATGCAGAACGAGAATGAGCAGATTGCATCTGTTGATAATCTTGGTGTGGAGTATTAGACTTTTTCTTGATATACATTGATTACCCTAGCAGTCTGCTAACACAGTTTGTTTTCTTAAATATTTACATTGGTTTTTTTCATGTTGGAAGACTTTGCAAGGTCAACCGTATTCTTAGACAGAAAGTTTTTCTATACCTTTATTTGCTCGTAACTATTAAACTACCGCATGTCATTCACAGCGATTTAGAAATGTCTTCTTCTAATAACCAACCCATAAAGTGAGTGTAAAAATTTTGAGTGTCCGTTAGCACAATAGAAGATCCTCCTTCAAACTGTACCCAAACTTGTTCTCCCTCTTGCAAGATTAATGTTGATTGTAAGTTAACCGGACTTGATTGTCCCAACAAAGAGTAGGATGAATCGTGCGCTGCTGACCCTATAAGATTGCCATTTACATACATTCTTATAAAACCCTCGATCAATGAGGACGAAGTTGGAAAATCAAACATTCCAGTAAATGCAAAGAAATAAATCCCCACTCTCGGCGCCGTAAATATCCCCGTTGATAAATTCATAGCTCCCCCGGTGTTTATTCTTTCCACCTCGAATGGAATCGGAGTAGAAGGAATTTTGAATGTAACGTTTCTTTGAACGTAAAAAAAAACGGACTCCGATTTGACGTCGTCGTAGCCAATCCATTTTTGGAAACCTTAGAAACCGAATTATTTAGGCCAGAAACATTTTAAAAAATAATCGCCAAGAAAATATTTTACCAGTTTCACCAGGAATTTTTGTAAAGTCGCAGTAAACACTTTCGATCATTTTGGGGCCCACGACGGAATACAATCCACTCAGGGTGTGTCCGATGCGCCACAGATCTAGACATGACGTCGCCATTCCACTGACTTTCACTTGTCCTGTACATTCAAACCGACCCAGTGTGTGAACGCCGGAAGAACTTGCAAGTTGAGTCCGGCCAAAGTTTAGGCGGGTGATGGGCAAAACACTCTTGTCAGCGATAACACCTGCATATTAAATGTGTTCACATGTCATTAAAATGAGAGAATGTTAGCTTTATGCAAGGTGATTTTACCATCGTCGACTAGTTGCACAGGTGCAGAGGAATCGCAGTTGCACTTGGTAGAAGCTTCGACACAATTTCCGTCGATTCCGCACTGGCAGGTGTGGACGTCAGTGTTCATTCCGGCCCAAAAATATTTCTCGTTGCCGTTTTTGTCGTTCCACCAGGAATAGGCGATGTTGTCGAACTCAAATATTGCGAAATAACAGTCGTACTATTTCAAAGGCAACACGGAATTTGTAAAAATAGAATTTTACATTGAAAAATTTGGTATTTTATTTTTTTGAACTCACTTTAATTGATTGGTGGCATTCGTTTGACAACTCGACCAGTGCTGACATTTGCCTACTAGTTGCGCTGTAGTTCACTGCCCTTGAATAACATCCAGGATCGGTACAGTGGCCCACGTCCATAGGCGATTCGCTGTCGTGTAAAACGGAAGTCGAACCTTTTTTTCAAAACCAACCGAATAAAAAAATTTCTCTATTTCTGTCCAATTGAGTAGTCGCTCTCTTTTTTTACCTGATGCCATGTCACAATAGACTTGAATTGGGGCATCTCCAACTCCTTGCCCGTCGGGATCAATCCAGTACATGCCGGAACTGAGCAATGGATCCGCTGAACGGGCATCTTGACACGTCCGCGGCATGGCACTTTTACCAGCTACTTGACGGCCGATTTCTTTCTCTGTTTTCAATAGAGCTGATTCGGAGTGTGTTTCGCGTTGAACCTTTAGTGCCAACTCTAGACGCGATATTTTTTCTTCCAACATGTCCTATTGGCATCACGTAATTAATCGCAATACAATTCAGTTGAAGCCAAGGTTATAGACGTATAGACTTATGTGCCGTTGATCTTTGAGCTGAATCAGAGCCTCCAATTGACTGTCTTTGGCCTCTAGTTTGGCCATTTTTGCTTCCAAGTTGGCCTTTATTGAAATCGTACAAAATAGTTAAAAGTTTGACTACCGGTTCAATTTAAATTTGTTAGGAATTTTGATGAGTTAAATCATATGGATTCTGTTTCCTTACATATTTGTCTGCCAATTGCTGAAACTTTTCATCTAAAGAAAGGGCTGCACCGCTCGAACAGGTTGGCCATATCAATACCACCAGAACACTTAAATGGATGAGTGTGGTGATTGACAACTTCAGCGTCATTTTTATTTTCTCCCTGAAACAAACTCGACTGAATCCGCTTTCTCAACTGAAGATTTATCCTTTTTGTATCGCCAATAAATCAAGCGAAATGAACAGATTATATTTCTCTTGTTGACTACAGACCTGTCAATCACATCTGCCCTCATTTGTTATCTTGCAAGAAGGGGAAATTTTATTTCTACACGTATATTGTCCTCAAGATACGTAGGTCAAATAAAGGCCATTGTGTACATATTTCTCTATTAGGAAATCCGCTCATCTGTCGGTTATTCGATGACGAACAGAATTAGTTACACAAGTACAGCTACCAGTGTATCAAACAGCATTATTATTTCTTTTTCGTTAACTATAGTTAACACACGATCAAAACCGTGTTTCCGTGTATTATTTATTATTTATGAACGAATGGTACGCATCTGTTTAGCAAGGATAGTAACTATATTGTAATAAATGAATAGTCCATACGCACTATACTGTCGAACATGGCGAAGGATAATTGTGTTGCACTAGGCTTCTTGACATTTCTCTCCGTTCATTATTTATTATTGCTCAGCGAAATTTTTGTTTGGCTCCCACAGACAATTTCCATAAGAACAAGTTTTATTCCAAATTCAGAACGTGTATTGCAGTTGTTAACTCCATTTACAGTGAATTCACAAGTTCTTCCTCTAGAATCCAACCCGTAAAATGAGTGCTTTGCCAATTTGCTTTGTCATACAGTTGCGCTCCTAATGATATTTCATTAATCTCTAACCAAATTTGATCTCCCGAATTTAAGCGAAGTGTAGAATGCAAGGAAATTGGTGTCAGTTGACTATTAATCGTATTGGCTTCGTCAGTAGAACCCATCCCAACCGCTGCGCCGTTTAAAAGCAGTTGCACTACCAAATAGACTTTGGTTGAGCCTGTCGCTGGAAAACTTGCCAATCCAGTGAAGGAGAAGTAATAAGTGCCAGCTCGCGGTGCCGTGAATTTACCGGACGCCAAATCCATTGCGTTTCCGACGTTCAACTTTGAAATTTCGAATGGAATCGGAGTGTTTGTTGCGTCGAAATTCAAGTTTTTCTGAACGTAAAAATACGTGGGCGATGACTTGACATCGATGTAGCCAATCTCTGTTTGAAAACCTACACAGTTCAGATGGAAATGAGAAATTAATGTTTTAAAAAATGAAACTTTTCTCCAAATAATCGACACTTTACCGGCATCGCTAGGAATTTTTGTTAAGTTGCAGTAAACACTTTGAACCATGTTGGTGCCCATGACGGAATGCAGTCCACTCAGAATGTGTCCAATCCGCCACAGGTCAAGGCATGATCTCGGCCTTCCACTGACAGTCTCCTTTCCTGAACATTCAAACCGACCCAGTGTATGAACAGCGGCTGCATTTTGAGTCCCACCAAAATTTAGCTGAGTGACGGGCAAAACCAATTTGTCGGACACGACTCCTGCTCATTGTTTGGCAAAGTCATTAACTTGATCGGAGATCAGCTTCAAATAAAATGATCCTACCATCGTCGACTTGTAGCGCTGCGGCAGCGGAATCGCAGTTGCACTTGGTAGAAGCTTCGACACAATTTCCGTCGATTCCGCACTGGCAGGTGTGGACGTCTGTGTTCATTCCGGCCCAAAAATATTTCTCGTTACCATTTTTGTCGTTCCACCAGGAATATTTGATGCCGTCTAACTCGAATGGGGCCTGACTGCATTCGTACTATTTGGTTAAAGTACCAAAATAATTGTCTCGTGAGCCTATCTAATTACTGATTGCTTTATAAACTCACTTTAATTGACTGATGGCATTCAACGGACAAATCGGCCAGTGCTGACATTTGCCTTTGAGTTGCGTTGTAGTTTACCGCCCTTGAATAACACCCAGCATCAGCGCAGTTTCCAACGTCCATGGCCGATTCAGTGTCGTGAGAAATGGATGTCGTTCCTGTTTTAGAAAAACTAAAGCTGTTTTTTCGGTTTATAAAGTCGAGGAAAATACAAATCTTTTACCTTTGCTCATGTCGCAATAAACGTAGATCGGGGCATCTCCATATCCCTGTCCATCAGGATCAATCCAGTACATGCCGGAATTGAGCGACGAATCCGCTAAAATGGCCTCTTGACATGTCCGCGCTACGGTTCTCTCCACTGCCAGTTGATTGCTTCTATCATTAACGTTGATTGACGTAACTAATTTGGAGCTAGTTTGACGTTCGTGGTGTAGGGCAAGTTGAAGTTGAGAAACGTTTTCCACCAAAATGTCCTTTTGATTTGTAAATTTTTTAAAAATCAGAAACACTCTCAAAAACACAACAATCAGGAATACTTACATGTTGGTGATCTTTAACTTTAATCACATTCTCGAAGTGATCAAGTCTAGCCTCAAGTTGAGCTATTTTTGATTCCAAGTGAGCCTTTATCACAAAATTAACAGATAGGTGAGAGTCAACAAGATAAATGGAATCATATTGGCTAAAATAGATCAAGATTTTGTTCTTACATATTTTTCCTCCGATGTAGGAACTGCACAATACGAACACTTCGACCAAAGGAAAACCACCAAAACACTTGAACGAATCAATGTGCAAACTGACAAAGGAGCCATTCTTTTCAATTCTCTTAATAAATATCGAATGTGATCCCCCTCGCCCGTTTCCCACTTGAAGATACGTCGCAATTTATATTAAAAAAGGGAAACGATTAGAGTAATCTTTGTTGATTTACACATTGCTGTGTGTCGCTAGTCCGTCCTATCATTTGTTATCTTGAAAATAGAGATGTTCACTTTTCAGCTCATCCAAGATAAGAATTTCAAAGTCCAAACGTTTTACGGTGCACAGTTGTCCCTTTTTTGACACAGCGCTGCGTGTCAGAAAGTGAGAGGATTAATTGGTCAAATTTTAAACAGCTTTTTATCTTCATTATTCATCGATACCAACTAACAACAACGTAAGTTTATGTTAACCAGATCCTGTCTCTTGGTTGTGATTCTTTATCCTATTTGTAAACGGCAGAGAGACTGCTGTCTATTTACATATAAAGACAAAGTCTACCGGAGCACAGTCATCCATCAGCTGACAACACAATTATTTAAAATCATTTAAAAAATGAGTCGTTAAGCTAAACATTTTGACATTTTGTATTCACAGACAGTTCACTAGTTCAGACTGAGTTCAGACAGTCAGACTTCAGCCGCTTTGCCTCTTTGCAGTTGCCGACGTTTCTAATTAATTTCATAACCGCAAATGGCAATGTTGCGATCCTTTCAAGATGGCTGCCGGCATTCATCTAAGAGTGACAGCACGCCCGGAGTGTGGGTTCTCGCCTTCTGGCGGCTGGTAGAATGTATTTTCGATTTTTATGTTTTTGCTGTGCTGAAAGAGTGAAAGGAGAAAGGTAATGAAGAACTGCCACCATATCACCACTATGGAAGGTATTCCAGTCGCTGCTGCTTTACAAAAATTTGGTAACTCAATAAATATTTTTGTACTTTATTCTTGCTCCTTGCCAATCCAAATCATTTCAAAACGTTTGACACTATTTACGAAATCTAACTTCTGAACTTTTATTCCCAAGATTGAGAAAGGCTAAGCAAGCAGCCATAATGTTGCACCACAATCACCCATAAACAAGTTTCAACGAACTTTGGTATTTACCATGGGGTGGTCTGAAGGACATGGAATAGCAACCAGTTTCTACCCATATTTAATTTCCATTACTTAAATGAAGTGTAGGTCAAAGGTAATTGGTTTCGAATTGATCTACTGACCTCTTCAAAAATTCTTGCAAAGCCACTTCTCAATCCAATTTTCCAATTCCAACTTTATCCAGGTTCCAGTCCTCAAGTCGACAGTCTGTTACACTGGAGATGACATCACTAGCATGATTTCTGTCACCCACCCTGCCGGCCAGTTCTCCTTTTAATTGTGTATCTGAAGTAGTGATAAAGTTTTATTGAAAATCTTTGGCTGCCAATCCCTGCAGTTTCCGCCTCTCAATAGGAAGCATACAACAATCTTCCAATGACAGGTACAGTTAAAAGTATGTTGTTATTTTGTTCTTGCTCTAAACATAATGAAAATAATTTGTTTCTGTAGTTAATTTCAGCACAGTATTAACAACAAAGAAGAAGTTCCAGTTATTCTTCAATATTTATCATGCTATTATAAAAGTAATTTGTTTTTACATAGAATTTAGAAAATTTCTCATCTTTATTGCAATGTTAACGATTGGTTTCATCATTATTAATTCCATTTCCTTTTGGTTACAGGTTTATGTTCCCGTAGTCGTTATACTGGTGAAAGATTTTTTGCGTCGAATTATGCTGTTGCTGTTCCTTGGTGCCGGACTGCTGGTGTTGTGCACAAAAGTTACATCCAGTTTTAATTGTTATTTGTGTCTATGCAGTTAACCGTTTACATGTTGAAAAGGAACGGAAAATTTCCGTGGTTTTGAATCGCTGGTGTTGTGCTTCATCATAAGTTACATCCAGTCTTTGGTTTAATTGCTATTTGCGTCTATGAAGTTAACCGTTTATATGTTGGAATGAAAAAAATGCTAATACGGGGAATCTTAACGTTGAACAAATAATAAACATG
Organism: Daphnia pulicaria; assembly: GCF_021234035.1. Lineage (NCBI taxonomy): Eukaryota > Metazoa > Arthropoda > Branchiopoda > Diplostraca > Daphniidae > Daphnia > Daphnia pulicaria. The sequence continues at coordinate 4,596,737 of NC_060923.1, forward strand.
CCTTCGCGATTGGGAAACCAGCGAGGAGGATATTGGGGGGGGGGGTCAAAAGATTTTCGTTAACCAGAAGAAGTCGTGGTTTGTTTTAATAAGGTAAAAATAAAATCGTTGTCTATCACATCCATATACCTACCTATATAACCACATCTATTCCTAACACCCCGTAACTTCCACCAACATCCATTCCTTAAATCCCCATTTCCCCACAGATACCAAATATCTGTAATATGTAAAATTATTGATAAATAAATAAACAAATTAATTTTATTCTGGAACATTTACAAAATAAATAATTCATTAAACAGAACGTCCGGTTCGAAACAATTTTTTTTGTGCGAGGCTTTTTAGCAAGTAATCCGCAACCCAATTTGACAAAAAGTGATAGTTTGTTTTCTCGGAAATTGCGTCAGACGGTTAAAAAATTTCTAGTTCAATAATCTCATGTAGGAATTTGCATCTAGTCTGCAGGTGCAAATTGCGATTCTTTAAGCTTGATTATTTAGGAGATGTGTTAAAAAAATTGTGAGTAGCCAATAAATTGAACTCATTCGCTTTTTCAGAATATTTTGAAGATAGATCACAAGAAAATCTAAAAACAACAAAGTGATCTAAAACCAAAATATTCAGAAAAAGTGGATTAGTTAAATTGTTTAGCTACCCACAATTGCTTTTAACACATCACCTGAATTAATCAAGCTTAAAGAATCACAATTTGTACCAGTAGACTAAATGCAAATTTCTACATGAGATTGTTGAATAAGAAATTTTGTAACCGTCTGACGAATTTTCCGTGAAAACAAACTATCACTTTTTGTCAAATTGGGTGGCGGATTGCTCGCTAAAATTCGCACATGCAGTGTCGGCGTAGATCCAGGGAGATTACCTGGAAATGGAAGAGGAGAGAAGAGTGCGAGGCAAGTTTTACTGGGGAGCGATTAGTCATACTAGGCTTCCGGGTTAGACTCATGACCCTCAGATCATAAGACTTCCAAGTCCCCGTTCGACCAGAGCCCTCCCCTCCTCCTGGTTTCACAGCGGGTGAGTGACCACCGGCGGGCGTTGGTTAGTGGTTAGATAGGGAAACGGGGCCACAGAAAAGAAGGGAGCCCAGAAATGCACTTGTAATTTAATCTAACTACACAATTTATCAGTCTTGGATTACAGCATTCTCTCGTCGATTTTCAGTTTCACCAATGGAGTCCATGATCAGTAGCGAAGGATTACCCTGTAAGCAGAATGAACATTTATTTGGATGACAATAATTTTCAATAAGATTGTAGCGACAAAAAGCAATACCTAAAATCAAGAGGGACTGTGTAAGGAGCTAAATAGGGAGATTCAAGGGTAGCAGCCATTGGGTTAGCAAACAAGGGAGTAAGGGACCTCGTTGACTTTCTTGAAAGAACATTACTTTTCATATTTAGGAACCTGAAGGTTAGAACCTTTAAATGAAAAAAAAAAAAAAAAAAAAAAAAAAAAAAACATTTAAAAAATAAGTAAAAGAATAATTAAACAGTTTTAAGTATATTACTCACGCAATATTTTTCTCGCCAAAATCATCATCTCGTCCAAGGAAACGCCATCACACATCGCGAACAGCCAAAAATCTAAGGGTAAAACTCCGTGCTGTGTTGAGAGCAGGGTAGTAGAAGCCGGTTGGGTAGTCGAACGATGCTGGCCGCCTAAATGATGTTCATGTAGGCCGCATCTTCTCGGTCATTACCTAAATGGCTAAATCAAGAAACAAAATGTAAACAAAATTTAAATTCAGCGACATGACAATTAAGTTACACAGGTAACACCAATCAGCTTTCCTAAGCAATCCAGAGGATGGAATGAGTCAAGTTCGATGACAAAGCGAATGATCCGCGTTGAACGTGTGGTCATTAGTCGAGGGATAACCAGATGCCCCACATTTGGTCTTCTAGGCAACATCTAAATAAGAAACCAAACAATCGTTAAAATTTCTTTTAGTATGACAACTTCTCAAAATTCAATGTAAACACAACTTACAATGATGATAGGCATGATCACAATATTTAACCTCTTTTTTTGTCGTTGACAAATACAGGGAGATTCAAGGGTAGCAGCCAACGTGTTAGCAAACAAGGAATCTTGTTGACTGTAAGTCCTTTTTCTTGGAAGGACCTAACTTCTCATAAAGTCAGTCATGCCAATTAAGAAACCTGTAAAGAAAACAAAAATTCATATTAGACTGCAATTAATCAAGTTCAGTAACATGACAAGTGAACTTTTATACACATGAAATCATCAATCAGTTATCAAAGATTCTCTATAAGATGGAATGAGAGATTGTTCCATGCTGGGGTCGGTGATCTAGCAAGTTCAATAGAAACAGCCGATATTTAAGATTAATCCTAACAAAACATGAGAAGAATATATGTTTTAGCATGAAATAAAGCTAGTGTTGGTTTTTACCTGTATCATTTCGATGACACATTCAGTAGAATACAATGAGTTTGAACAAAATAGTTGACGGTAGGTTGCATGACTTTCACGTTTACTCTGACTGTGAGTTGATGAAAAACATTAAGGTTATTATCCAACATATACACGGAATAGAACACATCACCGACAAGTTATTACAGACGAAATCACTCGAGTTTACCTATGAATCATTGGTAATTTTCGAAGCTAGCTTATTAACGATGGTTGTTGACTCATCAGATGTTACAACTTCTCACGTTCTGACCAATAATAAGCGAAGAAAATTTCGCGTTTTGGGGCAAGAAAAGGGAATTTTGCGTGCAGTTCTATATTTGACCGCTAGATGGCGTTCTGCCGAAACCTTTTTTTTTTTTTTAATTTAAACATTTTGTTTGTGACCCTTTCGGCGTGCCATACTCCACCTACAATATAGGACCCCAATTTTTTTAATAATTTTTAAAAATTTCCTTGTATGCGACAGTAGAACTCCAAACGTCCAGATATAAGAACTCCTTTTTTAAATATTATTAAAAAATACCCGACAATAGAACTCCAGTGCCCGACAGTAGAATTCCACTACGCGAATTCTTTAATTATTTTCATGTTCGACAATAGAACTCCACTGAATTTTAAATATCTCAAATGTCCGACAATAGAACTCCAACAAAAATCATTCGCATGAACGTTGATGACGTCTGATGATCACAACAATGAAAATTGAGCGCCTCTTAGCGGGCGATTTTATGGTCATCTACAGAGCTCTATTCACATTGCGATGGTTCAAAGAAGCTAAAGCGTATCAATTGAACAAAGGAAATCAACAACACGTTCTTTTTTTTCTGTCATCCATCTAGTTGGTGATTTCTTTTATGTTATTCAAATGTTATCAGTCAACGAATAAAAAGTCAAATGAAATATTTTGTAAACGGATGCATTTTTTAGTTTTTCAACCGAAACGGATATGATGACGACGGCGGATGTTTGACATCTAAAATCATAACCAACAATCAACTCGATGCTCGAACACAGCGCCAATAATTTAACATCCATTGGAGGGCAAGGGCGGTGGGAATAATCAATCGACAAACGAGGAATGAATTAAGGAAAGCCACAACAACACATTATTATAGAGTGCAGCATCTCTCCCAGGCTAAATGTTAAATAACAAGACCATCAATCCTATCCCCAACAACTTATGACCGGTGGAGTGAATCAATCTCGAGATGGCGTGAGGAGAACAGTGACAAAACAAACGGACGAGAAATAATCGATTCTTATTTTTGCTTCACTTGCCAAATGAACTGAACTTATATCAATCGAGTATTTGGTTATTAGAGGCTGTACGAACGTCCAAGCAACGGCGTAATTGAAATCAAAATAAACTTGAAACCAAATGAGAGAATGCGAAAATGGAGCGCGACAAAGTATTGCTAATAATAATGACACCGGTTGTTTGGTTTCAGTTCAGTTATCAGTTAATCCGAAGGGAAATTATTACATTACAAAAAAAGGGGGAGGGGGAGGAGTGAATAAAATGCAATTCAAACGTTAATTAAGTTAACCTGATTAATAACACCATGAATATATACGTGTAACGGTGCAGAATTCATATAAACTGGGTCTGAAGGTGATTGGAGAGATAATACACTGAAGTTGTTTCAAAAGTCACTTATATAATAGAATAAAAACTGAACATTTTTCAATTACAAAACAATATTGTTTGTTCCATCTACACACAACATTCTTTCTTCTCGTTTTGTTCTACGGTCGCTCCGCGCTACTTTTTTCGTTTTTTAGTATTGACTATTGTTGTATTGAGTGGTGTTGTTGCCATACCCTGAACCGGATGAGAAGTTGACTGATCCGCCGCTTTGTGTCGGGTTCATTGAGATTCCGCTGTATTCCTCGGCCTCGGCGACGTAACCAAATGAACTCGGCGCGTGGTGATGGTGCTGGTTGCTGCCCCCTGCTGGCAGGAAGGGGTTCGTCGGCTGGGCCATACCTATCCGGTTTCAATTCCCATCCATCAATTTCAAAAGTTAATTTACAAAAATTAAAATAAAGCCATGAATTTCAATTTACCGCCGAGGGTGGGGATGTCCAAGTTACCGTGACTGGTATTGTAATTTAGCGTGGCTTTGCTATTGGAATGATCCAAATTGGCAGTGGAAGCGGTGCGGACGATGGTCGGGTTGCCGGGGACACCGTGAGGAGCCAGATGGGCCATTTCGGCTGCAACTTGGTGAGGATCTTCAGCTGGAGTCAAATCGGCGGTTAATCCTTTGCCTCGGTGATAGAAACAGACGAGGCAGAATCCGACGAGCACAAAGATGCAGGCGAATCCGTAGCCACGCAACACGGCCGTCGTACCTAAATCATTTTGTTAGAAAAATGGTGGAAGAAGGAAGGATAGTGGAAATCACCGTAATAAGTGGAAAAGAGTCCGCCGAAAATGGTTCCGCAAGCGCGTCCGGCTCCGTTATGAATAAACGACAAAACTCCTTGAGCGGAGACGCGCAATTCCGGCGGAGTGTTGTGGGCGATGTAGGAGCAAGCGGCGGCCCAGACGGCCGAGTGAGTCACACCTTGAATCAACTCAAAGGGGATGACGCCCCAGGGTTCTTGGATGTAGGAAATGTAGAGGAAGCGCAAGACGCTGCACAGCAAACCCAAACACAACACCTAATGGACGGAAGAAATGGATTGGATTTGGTAGCTGAGCATGTTGAGTTGGTATACCTTGATGTGGCCAATTTTGCGGATGAGCGGATAACTGAGGAAGTAAGCCAACATTTCCGAAATGTGGTTGACGACCGACGCCATGCCGAAGACGGTCGAAGTGCCTCCGTAATCCTTTAGTAGAATAAAATAATTTTAAAAATGCCAATTCGGGTCATTTTAAGTGGGAATAAATTGGGGCATCATCACCTGCAAGTGCCAGAAGAGGAAAGTGAAGATGAGTCCGATGCCAAAACCCATGAACCAGGCGACGAACATGAACGAAGCGCATCGAATGTTGGCAAAGTGACGCAAGACGGGCATCCATTCGGGGATCTTGCTGGTCGTCTGGGCAAACACTTTGCTCTAGCGGACATCAACCATTTAATTCGATTAGCCGCTGGGGTGGAAATCGATAGCGACAACAACGCCATCAGCTCCACATAAATAATAAGGAGAGACAAGTGTTACCTTTCCCAGGAGGTTTTTCAGGGCGTCGTTCATCACTTCTTTAGTCGAGTGATGGTGTTGGGATCCAGGCGGCGGAGGGGCCGGTTTCGGATGATACCAGGAACCGGGAGCCGGAGGAACGTACGGACCTTCCTGTTTTACAAAGTTACGTCGTCAATTTGATTGAATGAAGTGATGAAATAGGAGATAGGCACTCACCTCAATGGGCGATGAAACGGTGGCGGCGTTTTGCGTATTCTCCTGGGGTTCCGAGTCGTAGGTGAAGGGCAACCGGGTGGCCACAATCATCGTGCCAATCATGAACATGGTGAACGAAATGTAGCAGACCGTGTACACCCTCTCCCTGTGATGCACCTGGAAAAAAACAATGAATGGGAAACAAATATTCAGTCCGTCTGGACTGATGTCAAGCGGATGAGGTCAGCAGTCTCATTTACCTCGCAGGGATGAGTAGGTCCTTGTGTGGGTTGCGAGTGGTCGAGAGTGAGACAAACAAAGAACATGGTCAATCCCCATCCGATGGATGCAAACATTCGTTGGCGGCCGTATTGATCGGCGTTCTCTTTGCCCAGCAGGTTGAGAACGGCCGAGTCGGCCAGGGTCATGCTGGGACAGCAGAAGAATTCGCCAATGATGATGAGCAGCAGGAAGAGGAAAAACACTTTGCGGATGTCGTTGCGGTTGAAGATGGTGAACGAGAAGGTGGGCGAGACCAGTTGGCTGTTGCTGCCCAGCGCCTCGTAGTTTTTGGCAAAGTCCACCGTGTACGGAGAGATGCCCACTTCGTGGGTTGGCTTCATGGGCACGTCAATGTGGCGACGGACGCGCACCATTTGATCCACCACCTGCCCGTCGTCGTAATCGGCCATCAGCGGAATGTCGACCGTTTCTTCTTCTTCCATGGCCAGCAGCTGGTCCCACGGCACTTTCCTGGCCGCTCCGTCGCCCGACTGATGGGCCAACTGATCCTCGACCCACTGAGGTGGGCGGGGCGTCCATCCGGCCATAAAGTTCTCCGTCTCGAAATCGTCCAAATAATCCGACGGCGAGATGCTTCGCTTGTCGATGCGGTTGACGAGGCCCTTGGGAGTTTCGATGTAGAATCCCGTCGCGTTGTAGACGAGACACGACGTTGCCGGAGGCCGGATGAAGCCAATCGGGACATTGAAAATGATCCAGGCGGCCAAAGAGCCAAGTAGCATGATCCTCCCCTTCTTGAATCTATTTCAATAAACAGCAACCAAATCCCAAAAAAAAGACAAAATAAGACAAGGAAATTGATTGATTCCTTTCATCACTTGCAGCATCCGCCATTCCGGCGGAATACAAAAAAATAAATAATAAAAAAAGAAAACAACATGAATCAATGTATCGATCCGTATCTGTCAGCAGTGGTCTCCATCGACCGCACAAACCCAAATAAAAGAAAGAGCTTTTAATCTATTGTTAATGGCCATCCAGCCAGCTAGCAGCAGCAGCAGTTTACTGTAGCATATATCTTTTACAGAAAGAGAGACACACTCTGTGGGAGTGCCAAAATGATGAATAATCCTTTGGCGGATTCCCTCCGCGCCAACCGGAAGAGCGAACCGAGGACCACCAACATGAAAGAAAAGGCGTCGGTTGACGTCAGAGTCGACGTCGTGCACGGCTCTAGCCAAAATATTGATCGCCCGCTACTGCTGCTGCTGTCGTCTCACGTCCTGGACCTTGTTCGTCTATCTCGTCTCCCAGCATTTCACAAACTTTTGTGGCTCTGTCACACTCGACTCGATTCATTCGCCATTTAGAAAAGGAAAGATAGAAAATGGAAACTTACCGATCGGCCAAGTCTGCCCAGAAGGGAGCGCTGAGGTAGCCGACAAACGGCCGGATGCCGATGAGAATTCCGGCCTGGGTCGGGGTCATGCCCATGTTTTTGAAGTAGATGGCCATCAGAGGTAGGAGGGAGCCAAAAGCCGAGAAAAAGCAAAAGTAAAACGCTTTGGCGATCAGCAGCTCCCGGTTGACTGGGCCGCCGAAAAAGTATTCGATGAGATCCGCACGACCGCGGATCTTTTTGGTGCTCTCCTTCGGCTCCGGGTATTTGGCCAAATCCACCTCGGCCATTCCCGTGCCCATCGGCTGGTGCTGCTGGAAATTGTTACCTGACGATGGAAATGTCCCGCCATCACCACCAGCCCCGCTCATCAGTCCAGCGCTCGATCCATCGTACGCGTAGCTGCTCGAGTCCGGATAGGCCGACTGTTGTTGTTGTTGGTCCGACGAGTCGGACGGGTAGTAACTCCCAAATGGATTGGAGGCCATGACGACGAAGCTAATTAACTGTGAGTGTGTGGATCAAATTCAAAACTGTTTTGGGAGAATGCAAAAGATGCCAGGACTATGGACGTGGATTTCACCGATCCATCATTCCTCACTACAACTGTTTGGGCAATAATTGTGTGTGTCTCTTTATTAACAAGGGGGAAAAAAGATGACCACCAAAAAACGCTTTCACCTTCTCCTCGACTTGCGACTCGACTGGATGAAACCAAATCCAAGAGTCCTCACCTTGTCTTCATTGGTGCTCCGCCTGGAGGCGCTCACGACGCGCATCCACCGGGAGGGGGGGAAACAAAAAATCAATACTTTGGCCTGCGCTTGCTGACTGACTCGGTGAGCGTTGACGTCATGGAAGCCCTTTTCTTCCTTCTCTCTTTCCACCCATTGGTCCAGTCAACTCAATTGGCTCAAATCTGAATTATCAGCAAAAACCAGCTCACACACATCCAGCGCCTAAGGTCTGATGCCGGCTACATTCGGCCCCGGAGCTGCTGCAGCTACAAGATTCATCCGGCCACCAGCAAATCATTTAAACAAGATGACACTTGGATTCCGCCGCACACTCGCACTAATCAAATTCAAGCCCTAGAGGAAAGAGCAGAGAGAAACAAATGAGACAATATTGACAAGACATGATTATAATTCAGGCAGATTGCGTTCGCCCGCTCCCGCTGCTCATTTCGGCCGGGCGGACGTGACCATATCAAAAGTTGATGAACAACTTGTCTACAGTCAATCAAGTCACCATGCAGTTTCTTTCCAGTTTATTCTCTCAATCATCAAATTATTATTTTGTTTGTTTTTTGGCATTTTCTTTTTTCGTCTCGTTTTCTTGTTCAAAACCGTAAAAAACGGAGGGGGGTAAAAGTCCTGAAATTAATTACAGACACCGGAATATAGTCGAAAGTGATGGGAATCAAGAAGAAGAGAGAGTATACAGGGTGGTGGTAATTCGGGAGTCAGAAGAATGGAAGAGGAGGGTGGGCTTAAGGATGGATTACAACCTTGTCTTCAACTGTACAGGACTATTGATGCTACTGCTGCTGCCGCCGGATCGAAGGCTCCGATCGATGCTGTAACAATAAGTGCCAGGAAAACTGGCCACGTCGTAGCTCTCGTAATAGCTGTTGGAACTATAACTCCGCTCGATCCTTTTGTTTTTTGTTTTGGATCAGAATAAGAAAACAAAATGAGATCAACTGGAAATCAATACACCCAACTACGTCGACATACGTACATGCAAACGTATTCGGTGCTGGCCAGCAAATCGGTGACCACCTTTTTCTTCCTGACGCTGATTGTTTTCGTCGACTTTCTCACCCACTTCCAGGGAATTTTCCAGCAGCATCGATACTTTTTCAATCTACCCAGTGGCGACTTGGTTGTGGACGTGGTGGATATGGACGTGGTGGATGTGGCAGTGGTGGTGGCGTCCGTCTCTAGCTGGGCTACACTTAATTATATCAAAGTGACTATTTTTTAAATAAAAAAATCATCGACAAATCAAGAAAACCAACGCAAAAGAAAACAAAACAAATAAAAATCAAAAGAGAAAAGGTGATGACGTCAATACTCGCCTTGATCGGACGGGAATTTAAGGCGTTGAGAGACGATGTGGAGGGCCAATCCGACAGCCAAGAAGAGAAGACCGACGACGACCAGAATGGGCCCACCAATTTGCGATCCCGTCAGGTGCTGTAGGTAATGCGTGTTGGTGTAGGTGAGCGGACGATAGACCAACACCGTCAACACCACACCGGCAACGGTGAAGCAACCGGAAAAGAGCAGGATCAATGTGGGGCACTGGCTGGCCGTGCGGAAGGATCGGCCAGCCACTACCACTCCGCCTTCCATCTTCTCCACATGAAGCCTAAATGCGTTTTAGGTTTTAAATTACATTAGTCAAGAGAGAAAATGTGATCAATGGATTTACCTGGAAATGATGAGGTCGGCCAATGATTTGGTCGGCATCGCGAATCCAACATGAATGCGACAGCTCGAGCACTAAAGTTCCAACGTCGTCGAGCTGCCGACTATTTCTGTGTGTGTCTTGCAGCTGCGGCAGTCACACAGCAGAAGCCCCTCTCGTTTTCTTTCTCCCTGGGCCAAACTGGACAAAAAACAAACAAGAAGAAAATCCCCCACCGTCCAAAAGGAAAAACATAAAAAGAAAGGAGCCACCTCCTCCTCCTCCTACTACGACTGTCTCTCTTTTAATTCAATTAAGACAAGCACATCAGCTGTTTTGAGCAGTTGCAGTCAAAATGAGGCCCCCCACTGCTGGAAAAAAGGTGGTCGACACTACGGGGCAGAGCTGCCCAGGTTTTTTAGCAGGAGAGGATCGGGGTGGGTTGTTGTGTGGGCGGCGACGACCATGTCGTGATGTATTATATCACAACGGCAGTATACAATCACAAACTCGTGCTCGGTGCATGCTCCCAACGACGCATGCTCTTGCATGTCCGTCGTCAACATTTCGCTGCGAGTTGGGAGAAGAAGAAGAAGAAGTGGCCAGGCAAACAAAAAACAAATGTCTAAGGAGAAAAAAAAAACAAATGGAGGAAACAATTCACCACACACTGCCAATTATTTTTTAAGAGAAATGGGAGAGAAAAAAAGGTCGAGAAATTTTAAAGAAGGAAATAATAATAATCATTTTTTTTTTGTTTTTTTTTTCTAAAGGAATGTTTTTATCTTTTGTCTAGGGCTGCAGTTCAAATGTGTAAATTTCCATGGGTCGTAAGGCGATGGTAAAAGATTTTTCAATGTCGGGTCCTTGGTGCTGGAGAGAAGTGAGTGACATGGATCGGACTCGATTGCCAAAGTAATCGGGGAAAAGGCGGTCCAGGCTAAACTCGCCCTCGTTGTTGTTGTTGTTATCGGCCAAGTTGTTGCTGACGACGAGACCAGAGGGCGGGAAACAACAATCGAAGCCGAGTCGGTGCAAGACGAGAGAGACGGACGACGACGACGGCTCGACGGCTTGATCGTCGGGCAATTGCGTTCCAGTCCGCAGGTTAACCACGTGAATATCAGATCCACTGGGCGAAAGGGCCGGTTTAAAGTTGTCGTGCAACTTTTCGGGAGAGTCGTCTTGGTTGTCGGCCACTAATTGGTGCACGGGGTACAGCAATCCGTGTAGCGAGCGATGAGCCGAAAGCGAAGGATATCCATCGGGTCGACGGCCGCCATGGCTTCCCTGTAATCGGATCAATTCCATTGAAATGAAACAGAAAAGGCAAAAGTATTAAACGAGACAACAAAGGAATGGAGAATCGAGAAAAAACTGAGACCTTGCACGATGCGATACGCGGTTCCACCAAGAGCCGGAAGGAGTTCAAAGTCGGAATGACGTTATCCAAAACGCCTTGACCCACGCCGCGATTGTCGTCTTGATTCAACCGACGATCCAGCATCACCTGAAACGAATTGTCATCCAAACACAAAATGAATTTGAATTGATAATGTTCGTCGCAAATTGCATACCTCCAGTTGGCCGGATGAAAGGCTGGCCACACCCAGCGGTTGTTTGGTTGCCAAAGTTATTCTGGTCGCAGAGTCTTCGATGTACGCCATGGCAGGCATCGGATAAAACTGGGCTTGCAATGGAAGTTGCTCCCATTTCTCACGTCGTGTCATCTAATTGTCGAAAAAATGTTTTAAAAAAAATTGAGACCAAAAACAAATCGTCGAGGTGACGTCAATCAAATAATTTCACCTGCAGTCCGTTGAGGTCACTGTAGAAAGCGGTGCCACTGTCGAGGTTGGTAACAAGACGCATGGCCACTTCCAAGTTGGTCTGTCCAGACAAATTGACTAGATTGTCGATATCCAGGTGAACTCCATCGATTCCGGGCGATCGATGCAACGTGACTTGATGAACGACCAGCGGCAATGTGACGACCACTTGAGAACGGATCGAACCCTCGACGATTCTCACACCATTCTCTTCCGCACTGGATTCAACCACTCGGCCAGGGCCGTCCGGAAGAAAAAGATATGCCCCGCTCTTCGGCTCGTTGCCTCGACGTGTCCCGTAATGAACAAATTGGATGGAAACCGAGGCAGTTTCACGTCCGCCGTGGCTGATGGCGCTCAACAGTCCGTTGGAATCGAACGACGCCTTCAAATTAGAGTTTTCGAGCGTGAACGCATCGAGTCGATCCTTGACATCCACCGTGAAAGGCGCAACCGAGTCGATGGATCGGAAATCTCTCACCACAACTCGCGCCACGTTCAAATTCCTGGATCAAAACATCAAAGTTACGTGAGACTAAATCAGGCTGGATCCTTTTACACAAAAGGAAAAGAAAGGCGCTATCGATTGACTTACGTGTTTTCTTGTGTGGTTCCAACAAATTTGCGGATCGTGTAGGTTGACATGCCCAAGGGTGAAACGGAGATGACGAAAGAGATGTCGAATTCCTCTGGTGAAAGTTGATGCGACGTGATAAATACTGGGCTGACTTGGACTTTGATCGGTTCCGACTTCTCGTTCATCACCTTTTTAATCAATTTCAATGGTTGTTATGTTTGGTTGTTTATAAATGAATTGCAAGACCGATTTTTACCTCGACATTGTATTCGGAGATGCGAAGAGTGACGACTTGGACGCGTTCAGAGGCCAGCGAATTGTAGAAAACGACCCTCTTGGCATCTTGTAAGCGGATGAGACTTTTGCGTGGCAATTCATTGGGTTTCGAGTATTCGTCGTCCACTAAAAAGTGTCGAGTATTCAACTGAGGCTCCAAATTGGCCTGTTGTTTAACATTTTTCAAATGATTATTATTGAGTGCATTTGTATAAGAAGAATAAAGGAAGGACCTGAGCCGGATGGAGTAGAAAGTGAGCGCATTGCTGGATAATAGTTTGGCTGCCTTGAATGGCTGTCTGCATCATTTTGGCATAGTCTTGAACGACGTGATCCTTCTCCGTTCCAGTGATGCCGTCGTGATGCTGGAAGAGGCTCAAATGACGTCGAGCCTCCGACAGTAGCGCCATCATGCGGCTCATCCAGCTACGGAATCGTTCGGGCACAGTCGACTGCCGATGAAGGTGCGACCACGTCATGGAATAAATAATTTCGGCTGATCTCAGATACGATTCCAACACTCTGTCCAATTGCTTGTAGAAGGGCCGGGACGTGTAGTAGCCACTCCAGTAATGGTCGTCAATGTCGGCATAAGTGAAGAAATCGCCGGATAGCGACGGAAAACTCTCCACAGACTGGGCAACGTTGGCCCGGAGCGAGTCGAAATAATCTTTCAACGTACCAAACTGGGCCTCCACGAACCAGTCACTGCGGCTGTTCATGTAGTCAAACAGCTTTTGATACTAAAATAATTCACATGATTAACGAGGATTATTCTTTATGCAATGGCTTAAATTACGTTAATAAACTGCTGATCGAATTCAGCCGCCGTGTCGTATCGGAAATCGTCACCCAACTGGACCAGCAGGACGTTCGTCTTGTACAAAGTGGATTTCTTGCGGTACTGATCCAACAACAACGAGGCTCTTTTTTCAACGTTCACATTGGTGATGGGCTGAGGAGGAACTTTCCACGGGCAATGGATCGGACTCTGTCCTGATGAACTGCACATTAAAACACATCAAGGCAATGAATTACGGTGGAGAATAAAAACGACCGAGTGAATGGCAAACCTCAATCGACGGAAATCAAATTGGCAACAAATTTTCGGGTCCGGACCGCAAGTGTGTGGCACGTCGTAGCTGTAAAACGGCATCATGTGACAGAGCATATCAGTCTGTCCATCGCGATCTGCAGAAAACAACGGAAATTGATTTTTAAAATAAAATTCCATAACATGTTGTTATAGTTTAGTTTACCCCAATTTTGCCGCCAGCGGAATTCCAAGTTCTTTTTGGCTGACATGGCTTTCTTGATGGCATAGTGAACACGTTGAATGACCATATTTTCGAGACCGCTTCTTTTAAGCAGATAGGCCATACTGCTGGACATACCAAAAGGGTCAATTGCCCATCCGTTGGTGGGTGAGAAGCCCAGTTTCTGTTTGAGCCACTCGTGACCGGTCGTCAGTTGCTCGATCATGGCGTAGTAGTGCGTATTGGCTTCGTCGTTCATCACCCAGCCACCCGTAACGATCTCGATCTGTCCGTTGTCCACCAACTGTTTTAATTTATCCCTACTTTCTTGATCAGATTCTTTCCACCAAAAATCCAAGTACGAAATTTCTGCCCAGATGAATTTGCGATTGTCTTTTTCGCCCACCTTCCGGACCATGTTATTCAAAATGTGTCTGGTCTGATCTTCATAATACTTCTGAAATGTCTTGATCCACCTGCAATAAAATGAACAAATTGGAGGCAGTTTTCTAACAAATTGATGAATGAACTCATATATACCCTGGGTCATTGTGAGAATGTGGAACCACAAATACTTTAAGTTTGTTCTGCGCAGAGAATTGGCTTTCATCATACTGGATGTCCCAGCCCTGCTTCCAAACACCACCATCTGGATTGTCGAATTTCAACTTGCTGTACACGTGGAGCATCTGTACGTTGGGTTCCAGGGGGAGTTTCTCAACAAACGAGCAATCATTCGCTGCTGAACTGCCAACCAAATTTTTCAAAACTGGTTGGATAATTTTGTCTTTAAGAGGATCTTCATCTTGGGTGGGTGAATCTTTGAGGAGATCAGAGACAGATTTACCAATCTTTTGTACAATCTCATAATTTCTCTTCAAGTCCTGTTCCAGTTTCTTCACCTTCTTCTCCAAATCGTCAACATCATTCTGCATAAAAAATTTAAGTTGGAGTAAAACCGTGGTATGATCTTGTGATGGTGTTTACCTGATCGTCACCGGCCAAATTCTTGTTTTTGCCCAACAATAACACAATGCACCCAAAAACAATCAAGCAACTCAGACCAAAAAGTAGACTAGTTTTCCTGATCCGCATATTATTGCAATTCTATTAGACTTTTTTCATTTAAATTCATTAGTAAAAATGACAAATAATTCTATTAATGCGTGTCATTGAGACCGATAAAGAGTCCCGCTCCGATACGTCACGGGCATTGCACTGAAGACAGAGGTATGACGTTCGGCCGTATGCGTCTGCTGTAAAACAACAATGGCCACCTAGGAACAGCTAAAGGAACCGCAACGAACACGGCGCCCATTTTCGAAAAGAGCCATAAGGCAAAGAAAAGAAACCTAAATACGAAATTCATAACACAAAATTATTGCAATGGAGACAACTGAACAATCTGCGCGTAATTCAATTAAATTCGATCCAAAAATAATTTCTAATGAATCGTAAAACAGTCGAAAGATAAAAATGATATTCTTTGACAGAACTGAGTTGCTCACCAAAATAATCCTCGCAAGTCTATATAAGACTGAGGAATGGGATGTATATTTCAACAGAACTTTTTCGAACTAGTTCGAAACCTTCTTGAAAATCAAAATGGACACATCAGATGATGATTGGAGAGTTTTGCAATCCATCTTTTTTGCAGCAGTGATATCGGAATCGATAACTGAAATGAACGAAATACTTGCCATTCAAGGACCAGAAATGGCAAAAGTATTAGCCACGTCAGTCGACGAACAGGGAATTTCCCCCATGATGACCGCGATCCGTCACGAGTGTTTTAATGTCGTCGCATTTCTGATAGCCAATTTCGGAGTCGATGTTACGGGATGTCACGGCGCTTTTGAGTGGAACGGAACCAAGTATTACAATATCTCACCTCTGTGCGCAGCCATCATAAGTCGCCAGGCGGACATTGTCGATGAATTTATCGCCGTCGAACAGGGACAGTTGGATCAGGTCATCGCCGACATGGAGGGAATCAAGTCGAGTACAATCCGTCGAGAGGATCAAATCGATGCGCTGGAATTGATGGGAGCCGCCTACGTTTTCTACAGCATGGATTCCTCGACGTACGCCATTTCTATCTGGAAAGAAGCCACGAGACTTCGTCATACGACAGTCGATGGAGAACCGGCGATCCCCAAAGTAATTCCCCCTCAATCCTCGCATCTTTTTGCCAAGGCGATGGGATTCACTTCCGAATTCACGACTCTGGAACACCTCGACCAACTGGAAGCCCAGCTTAACTTTGATTTTGGCTACCCTGAATTGCATCTCTACACTCAGGCCTTGTTAGTCAGTCAGAGGATGTCGCATCAATCCGATCCTGAGCAACATAAATATATCCTCGTCCATTTGTGCGAATACGCCGATACATTCCACGATGAAAGGCAGTTCAATCGAGCCATCAGCATCGGCATGTACATGATGGGTCAGTTCCAAGGACTCGAAGAATGGGACGATCCATTTGTCAACAGTATGATCATCAAGGTAATTGAAATCCTGGTTGGAAGTTTCATCGAGCTCATGGACCTGCCGAGCTCCGACAGAGAAGAGTTCACCTTCGCCAATATTATGACCGTAATGGAATATACCTTGGAGCACAACGTCAAGCTGCGATCGGTTAACTACAGGGAAGATGACGGAAACGAGCTGGATTTGTTGATTTTCGACCAGATCGAAATTTTGACGGAACTCCTTCCAACACTGAACGAACAAGAAACTCACCGATTCAAGCGGACTCTTTACCATTTCATTCGAACCGATTACAGATTCAACAGAGTCGGCCAGGGCAATCTCCTTCATCTTGCCTGCTGCACCTGCTCAATAACAACAAAACTCTTTCATCTTAACGTCATAAAATTGTTACTGGAACTCGGAGTCGACCCAAGTGCCACCTCGTCCAACGGAATGACGGCCCTTCACGTGCTGGCCAGTATTGGATGGGAGCACTGGTCGACCAACATCACAGACGCAATCCAGTTGCTGTTGGACTCGGATGCTCATATCGACCAGCCAGATGATGAGGGCATAACAGCTTTGGACTTATTTAAACTCAAGGAAAAAGAACTGACTGAAAATGGGATCTCAAATGTTTACCTTCAAAAACTGATTCATAAAGTGCGGCCCCTCACATGTTTAGCTGCCCAAGTCGTGAGCCGGCATGGAATCCCATTCGACGACCTGCCGTCCAGTTTAATTTCGTTTGTCAACCGTCACTAATGGACCATTCTTACAAGTTCCTATCTGATTGAAATGTAATGCTGTCTTGGTTAAACTGTCGTTAAAATAAACCTGATTTCTTATCAACTTCTTGTTTTTAATTTTTGGCGTGTAAAAAGGGGAGAGAATAGACGACCTTCGGAATGACGAGGTTGATTTTATTTTCTTACTGTTGAACGGAAATATCTGCGGTGGACTGTGCTGCTGGCACCTGGACGGTAGAAAGATGCCGCTTCAATTTCATTACACTGTGCCAGCATAATAAAAGCGGCTAGAGCGGCTCTAATCGCTTCCTCTTTGTCGACGAGACACGAGAGTAAGAAACAATTCTGGACTCGGTGTAGTACTTAGGTGAATCTCGTCGAACTAAAATGGGAAAGAGGTGTGTCGTGACTGGTTGTTTGAACAATAGCAGGCATTACTCCATGTTCAGTTTCCCCAATCCATTGAAGCAAAACTATCGCGAACCCAGGACGTACGACTTGGCTGTCAAACGAAGAGAAGCCTGGATCAAAGCCATCAATCGCCCAACTTTCAACCTATCGCAGGAAAAGTGTCAAATTTGTTCCATTCATTTCTCTTCTGGTGAGTCTGTTTGTTTAGAGTTACCATCACTAACGCACGTAAACCATTTGTTGTTGTTTTGTTGTTGCAACAGGAAGGCCTGCAAAGCTGGTAGACAAAAATAATGTCGACTGGATACCCACTCTGTTTATGAACGGGTTGGACAACGATCAAATTCCCAAAAAGAGAGATTATAAACGTGAGTCTTTCAATTTTGCTTACATTTCAACAAAATACGGATTCCCTGTGAGCTCTTGAGAGTTGAGATAGAATGTGAAAGGGGTGTATAACGAAAAGTGACAGAAAACGAGGTAAAATTGCAGCGGCTCGTCGGTTTTCCCTCTAAACAGCCGCTAGAACTTTTGCTATCCGCAGAGCCAAAAGTCGTGCGGCTAGTCGAAACTTGCTGCAGACTTGGCTTGATTGAAGACGGATCGACAATTCGACAGTTATTTTTCAGTTGACATTTCGTCCGTTATAGATGTTATACCCTTGAAAAAGTAGTAGTCTAGCAAAAAATCGTGCGCAGTTTACGCCGATGCGCACCACTGCGGCCGATAGCACAACTAAGATTGTTATTACGCTTGACTACCTGTATAGGCAAAGTGCTTTGTTCAAAAAGTAGTCGGAAGAGAGACTTGACAGTTATAGTTTTCCACAAGTTGTAAGACACATCGTAAAAACTTGAGAATTAATTATAAAGATGCCCGATGGTAAAGTTTGTGTTATTTGCGGTAAATATCAAAAAATGTCGAGAAAAGTTTCTTTTTTTTCAATCCCTAAACAAGATAAAAGATTGCAAAATAAAAGTGATAGAGAGTTAGTTGGAAGAAGAATTGCAGCTTGGATGGCAGCTATTGGATCTAATTTCAATAAGTACTATGGTACACCCTGTGTGTGTTCTTTACATTTTCATTCAGGTATACAGTCATTACAAACTCCAAGTTACTAAGTAAGTTAATTACTTTCATTCTGTAGGCAAACCAGCATACATGTTCTCTGAAAATGATGTTGACTGGGTTCCGTCAAAGAATTTAACTAACATAGATCAACAGGATGAACAAGATCATGATTTTGATTCAGACTTATCACGTACATGTTTTGCTGCTAGTTTTAGAAAGTCTTCAATGTTATAACTGAACAGTAATAATGATGACTGTTTTTACTTGATTTACAGAGAATCCCTCACCAAGTGACACTGATCCTCCCTTGAAACAGCCAAGGATAGCATTAACAAATTCCAACCAAGAAAAAGAGCCACCAGCAACTCCCGTCATTGAGGAACCTGTGAAAAGGAAAGTGATTTATTCTAGACCTGTCCAACCTGTGAATGGAGTTTGGCCGAGGCTAACTGCAACCATCATCACGCCAGAATCCATCAACAGCCCATGCAACAGTTTGTTGTTGAGTAATCTTGGGGTCGAAAAGAAATCTGTTGAAATCGTTGAAAGTGTATTAGAGGAGAAATCTCAGAGCACAGCAGGGAAAGACACTTCTACAGCAGGTAAATAAATATATGGCTTTCAATAGAACCGACATTGAGATTCTCTGTTCAACAGATGCCGAAGACTCTCTGCCCGATTGTGACGTGAGTGCAGCTTATTGTTTCACATCGAAATTGAAAGAGGAAAAAGCGACCCAGGTGACGGCCGATGAGATTCGATTGGCATTCCAGTCGACTGCATCGACCCAGACATTATGGAAATGAAAAGAAAAACACTAGAAACCACAACGGAAAAGGTTGTGGGACTTCTCAAGAAACTACTGTGATACCTCGGCGTTCAAACTTCAAAATATTGTTGTTTTTCAGACCCCTCCCCCCTTGCAACATGGTTTCCCTCTACTGTCAAATTATGGCACTTTATAACTTTTAAGAAATTCAGATCGTCAACCAACTAAACCTCCCGGAAGCATTTGGTACAAGTGAGGAGCAAAGACGTAGAGGAAAAGAGATCCGCCAACCCTGGCAACATTGGCCACCACATCGAAGAGGAAAAGTTTCTTCCAAAAAGCGAAATAGGCCGACTTTGATGGGAATCCAAGCAGCCGGCTGATTCCGCTGCGTACGTCAGCCAAACTCAAACTACGGCGAGTCTCCAGAGCGGAACTCCAGACCCCTACAACGGCCTCATTTCCTCCTCCTGCTGCTGCACGATGGTCGTCGTCGTTGCTGTTGTTCCAAATGTCCAGTAAGCGACCAGCCCAGCATTCCATTTCTTTACTGGCGACTCGAGTCCACACCTCGTAGCGATTCCGTAACGATCGGCAGTGACCTGAAACCAAATTTCATCCGTGAGAACAACAAAGGAAGATGCACGCTAATGATCTTCCTCCTCCCAACAGTCCCATAAAAAGAATCTTTTCATCTTTGGTGAACCAGGAAAAAATAGTCTTTTGCATAACAATGAACCAGTCCTCCTCCTCCGCCTCTTTTGCCCGTTAACTTATCGATTCTTCTGGCCTAACGGCATCTTTTTTAAACATGAGAACAAAATACCTTAAACAATGCAAGTCCTGTTTGTTTGTTTGTACAAATGTGTAAATTTCTCCAACAAAGCGAATTTTTCAAATAAATGTGAAATGTACCGATTGAAGATGAGATGATGACCACTAGCAGTGTCAAGCAAACGAGGATGCGGTGGGACGGCCGCATTTTCTCTTTGACACGATGATTAACGCGATCTGGAAATATTTAAAGATGATGGCCCAAGACGAAAGGAAAAATGTTCGTGTGCCGACAGCTTGACGGTTGTTCCACAACTGAACTGCTGGTGGAACGCGGTGGTAAGTTTTAAAACGAAAAACCGTTCCATCCCTTGCTGTGTTTGCCTCGAGATTTTCCCAATGAATTCCATTTTGTTGTGAGCGCAGCGTCAAATGAAAATCAAGTCTTTTTGATTGGTTGGGTTTAGATTAATCGACTATCTTTTTATTGGTTGTTCAAAAAAAGATTGGGGAAAAAGGAGTCAGAGAGAAAGAAAGAGTCAATAAAAGGATCTTTGTTGTTTGTTGTTGTAGGGAATTGTTGTTGTGGGAAGCCCATCGCAAAAATCGGTTGTGCAGCAGCAAAATAGTGGATCAGTAATATTTTCAAAAACAATCCAAAATATCATCGAGTCGTTAAATTCTAATTCATTTGCAATTAATATCTCCTTTTTTTTCTTATCGAGCCTAAAAAAACAAAAACTAATTCAAACGTAATTGAAAAAAAATCAAAAAAACAGCTGTCACAAATGTTTGTTATCTTTTGCATTTCTTCGCATCACACACAAGGCACCTTTGTTTTTGTTGTTTGCTCGATTCAGATTCAAGGAAATGGACGTTGGGTTTTGTTTTTGTCATCGGAAATACTCGGAAAAATTAAGGCGAAAAAGAATATAGAAAGGGCGTGTCAAAATATGGCCGTCAATTAATTATTACGATAATAATAATAAACTCAATGTCTTTATGGCTATATTATCTCAACAGGATTAAACTAGAAAATATAAATCATTAATGGTTTGTTTTGTTTTGTAAGTGGAGAAAGGGGGAAATAATTAAGAGGTAGGAGAGAAATAAAGAAAAATTCATGCTCGAGTCTTTTCCGATTGACAAATGATAATTAAAAGAAAAAAGAATTTCTTTGTTTTTCTTGTTGCTAATTTTGAAGAAGAGGATCCTTGTCGTTTTCACCGAGAGAGACAGTGTCACACACCTTTTTAGCACACGCAAAAATAACGAAAAAATGGGAGCGGAGAGAGAAGGAGATTCATGGCACACTTTTCTTTCTTTTGAATTAAAAATAATGAAAAATTACGAGAATTAATTATATAAAGAGCTAGAGGGAGGGAATATCATGTAACACCTACGACCACTGGGAAAGGAGGGTGGGTAAACACAGGTTCAATTGAATAATATTTAAAAAAAAAGCTTCTTATTCTTCTTCTTCTTCACCACTTGTTGAAAAATATTATAAGTGGGGAAGGAGGGGGATATGATGATGATGAGAGTGCAATCAGATCTAAATTAACACTTTCCATACGATTGTTCTGGTTTTTCTTCTTCTTCTTCCAATAGAATTTTTCAAAAAAGAAAGAGGAGTCTGGTGTTGAATAATTTTAAAGAGTGTTTGATAGCTGGTTTCCTTTTTTCGTTTTTTTAGTCTTGCTTTTTTATCTTCTTGAGCTGCTTATAAGCTTGTTTCGTTTGGTTTTAATTTCGCCCCAGATCTTCTTTCCATTTCAGATTCGTTAGTTTAAATGAGTTTTTGTTTTTTTGTTTGTTTTTCTTCTTCTTCATGGCTGTGCTTGTTTCTTTCCTTCTTCTTCTTGTCAACTTGTTCCACCTCAGATGGGCCGAGTGAAATTGGCCGGGAAGAGACCCTGACGTCCTGTCGCCTCTTTGATGCCCATCAGCCAACCTTCCTCCTGCTCCAATAGGTGGAAATTCATCAAAACAAGGGTACGGTTAATGTTACTAAGTCCAATAGGCAATTCAAACGCCAATGTTGCAATACCTGTTCCTCGGGATCTTCGTATTCAATCACTTGGACCGTGTCGCCCACCTCAAGAGACAATTCATCCTCATCTTCCGCTTGATACCTGAATAATAATAATTTTAAAACGCAAATTTCATTAAAACCTGATACATTTCACAATATTTTTTTGAATTGTTACTTGTAAGTGGCTCGGACTCTGTAGAGAACACCTGGCGGAAGGTTATCCGTCGTAGCACCTGGAAGCAGAAATCCAAAATTTAAAATTCCAACAAACAATTTCTAAGAAAAATGGAATATAGGACCAAGTGAAACTGAAAAATCCAAAATCATAAATGACAAGTGATGTTAGTGTTTTAAAATAAAATACAACATAAAAGTTTAATTATTTTTTTTTGTTGTCTGAAAGCAAGAAAAAGGGGTCAAATTTGTTGATTTGATTAAAAAGTGGGAAAAGGTGAAATTGTAATGGGGGTAGTAGGGGGGGTAAGTAGGCGCACCTATGGGAATATCATAAAGTTCTTCGACGCCGGGCCTTTGATTGGTGTTGCGAGCCGGTGCAGCAGCACCGGGCCCTCCGCTGCTGGGCGGACTCTTGTTCACTCCGTTGGTCGTGGCGGCTGCAAGAGAACACAACAAGAAAGAAAACAACGCAAAGTGGTGGGCCTGTGCAAACTGCCGTCTCAAAACCTCTGAAAAACCAAATCTAACACACTAGCCAAACTACATATAGAACCAATTCCAATCATTAATTCATCAAGTCTCACTAAACATCAATTTGATTTTATCCTTTTTGGTTTAAAGCGACCGACACAAAAGTTAAAAAGCAAAAACCAAAACGACACAGACAGACGGACGATTGGGATAGTGGTGGGAACAGTCTCTAACCTCCTGCGCCATTGTTGGTCGGAGTGCTGGTCGTCGTCATTTCGCCGACTTGGGCTCCGACTTCAACCGGTTCGTAATCCTTCAATCCGCCGGCTCCCGTTCCGCCTCCAATGAGTCCCCCGCCAGATTGTTTGCTGTAGTTGTCGTGGTCATTTTGGTTGTTGTGTTGGTGGTGGTCGTGGAACGGACTCGTGTTGTCCTCGTCCTGTTCCGTCCGACCCAGTCTCGATCCGCGTGAACCCACTGGGATCATCCGGGGGAAAAAATGGCCGAAAAAAACGGGCAACAAGAAGAGACAAGCCAATTTGGTTAAAAGTTAGCCGGGACGGACACGGTCAAACAAAATTTCATTCCGGTTTCGTTAGTTGGTGGATTGGCAGGGCAGAGAGAGATGGATAGCATTCAATAAGAGAGAGTGCGGAATTTACCGTTTTCTGGGCTGTTGAGCGAATTGCTGCCGGGTGACGAGAGCATCTGCGTGGGCGGCGAGCTGCGCCTGTAGTGGCTCGATGACGTCCGTCCGCTCGACTCCTTGGCCAATTTGTCGATGATGGACTCCAACTCGCCGTGGACCTTTGAGAGCTCAGAGTGGAAGACCTGCTCGGCCGAGAAGAGAGTCTGCAAGTTGGTGATGAAAAATGGCAGACGCGAGTCGTAGAGCGACGGCAGCTCCTCGTTGAGTTCCGCGTTGAAAACGGCAAACGTCCGTTTGGCCTCCTCCAATTGCTCCTTGGCCCGGCCGATCTTGACTTCCTCTCGCTTCTTGGAGCTCTGCAGGGCCTGGAAACTGTGTCGCTGTCCGTCGTAGTCCACCAGCTTCCTCCCTCTCTTTTCAATCTTTTTCTGTTTCCAAAATGGGGGAAAATTTGAAAAAGTGACGTTTGGTTGAATTCTGAATGGACGACTCTTACTCTCATTTCGGGGAATTGACCCTGGTAGGTGTTGAGTGGGATGAGGACCTGGTCCGTCATTTTGTGGCCAAGATCTTGCCAGAGCATTTCAATGTTTTGTGACTGGACCGTCAGCAAGTCGTGTCCCGTCCAGTCCGGTTCGTACACCTCCGACATGCACTCGTACAGAGTCTTGCTGGCCGCTTGCATGGCTGATGACACCACCAGGAAAAATAGAAATAAATTAATCAATCAAAACAAAAAGAGGGAAAAATAAATGAAAATGACATTATTTAAAAATGTGTAATGTATGCAGAGAGTACGGAGGATCCCGTTAAAGTCGGCTCGGTGTGTGTGTGTGTGTCAAGATTTTCTAATTTTGGACGGTGTTTCCCCTTAGTCCACCCCACCCTACCCTCCCACCTCTCGTACGTGAATACACGAAACGCGGAGATGTGCAATCGAATGAGAGAGACGAGTCTCTTTCTCTCTTGTTCACAAGTTTTGTGCAAAGGCTAAAGCAAGAGCTGAATTTTATATATAAACACCGGGCCGGTCGGTCCAAAGCTGTTGGCTCTCTCTCTACTCACGCACACTTCCTTCCTTCCCCTCACCCTACCTCTCACTAGTACGGAGAACCGAGAGGTGGTACATCAATTTTAGGAATGTTTTCTAGTTTTTTGGTGATGGTGGTGGATGATGGAGGAACGAAAAAAGGCAAATTGAAAATTCCAAACACGTTTGTTTTTATCTATTTTGGAAAAAAAGAAGAAAAGAAGAAGAAGAATTTCACCTTTGACACAGCGGATGTAATTGTTGAGCTCCTTTTGGAGTTTGTTGGCCGCATTTTGTTGCTTGTTGAAATTCTGGACGTGATCGTCGAATATCTCGTCGGCTGTCCGGTCCACTTTGCCCACCTTTTGCAGGATCTACCAAAAACCGGAAAAAGAAATTATTATCAAAAGACAAATTACAACACGAAAAATGGAAAGATAAAAAACGACTATTATTTTTTTTGGAGTAGACTCGTGGGGCCTCCAGTGCAAACCGACAACGCCCGCCTATCCACCTATAATCCAGCGAAGAAGAAGAAGTCGTGCCTTGCGTTGAAAGGCCATTAAAGATAAAGATTGCGCCTCTGGGCATAAACGCCTTTTTGGCTCCTCTTCAACAACACGAAAAGAACGAAATTCTCTTCGACTTGTTTCTCTCTTTTTTCTTCGTCGGTTATTAGAAGAAGAAAAATAATTCTTTGGGTCGATGTGAAAGTCAAGTCGATATAACCGCCGTCATTTCCTGCTCCCATTTTCTTTTTCAATCGGCCAAACAAATTCTCTTTTCTCTCTTTTCTGTTTCGCTCATTTTTTGAAAGGCATCAAAAGATGCGAGCCTCCACCTTTCGCCCATCACAGGAAGAAGAAGAAAAGAAGAAGAAAAACAGAAATAATGTGTATAGGTGATGGGCGTTCTATTTCCGTGACCGGGATCCCGGTCGCTCGGTTCTGTCTTCTACTGGAGGGGGGACCATCTATCTACTTGGTCTAGTTGCTTCGCATCCATTCAAACTAGCCGTAGTCTTAGCGTTTCTTCTGGCTCTGTTGGCTACTTGGCAGCACCAGCGAAATGTTGGTGCTGCTGCTGCTGGCCGCCTCCTCCTTGTCCGCTTTGCCTAGCTGCATGTTTGTGGGAAAAAGAATCAAAAAGTCCGTGATCTCGCCCAGCTCTCGGGACTAGTGCAGAACGGGAAGGAACTTGGCAATCGGTTCACTAGACACCCATCTCTTTTTTTCTCTCACACTGTGTCTGACTGTCTAAATTTAGTGTGCCAGCACAGGCTGTCCCCTCACCTATGCAACGGAAGCCCAAGGACAACGACGACGACTATACCAAATGCTTCACATTTCCTGTCACAATGGGCAAGAATGTGCCCCTCTACATGTTCTTTAAAGCTTTCGTTAACTGCACACCACCTGGTGTGTGCAGGGGTGAAACCCTGGAAATCTCACCAACGATGAAAGGACTGCAGAGACAAGAGACTGGGCCTGCTGTCAAAACAGCTGATGGGTTTTCGACTCCAAACCTGTCTGTCTGCCTGCCTGTGAAAGGTTATCGGAAAATGATGAAAAAGGCCAGCCAGCCCTGCCTGCCTGGATGTGTGTGCTTCCTCGAATCAACAATGGCTTGGTGGGTGCCTGCCTAGGAGAGAGACCGGTTGGCAGAGCTAGAGAGAGAGGGAAAAGATGAGATTGGGCATGTGGGTCACCACAGTCTGAAGAGAGACAGCTGTTTCGATTGAATTACCATAAATAAACGCGACGGGGAGTCACGGTCGCATTCAACCGATGACACAATTCTTTTCCCGTTTCTAATTCTCCCCCACACACACACACTTAAAGAAGACTGTGAATCAAAGTCTGAAAAAGATGTGGGAAGCACTCACAGCACACGTAACTGGGAAACACACCCAATGAAATCAATAATAAAATCAATGGCAGTGCAGTAATAGTAATAATAAAAAAAGTGTGTGTGTGTGTTGTGTCTATCAAACAACCTGTTGCCACCATTGACCATAGAAGGTCATGAATTCTGGCTGCTGGCAGCAGCAGCCGACGATCGAGGCCCCTTTCTCTACTAGTGAGGGAGGAGGAGAATCTCTGCACTGGCGACCATCTGGTATTTAACTGGAGGGACAGTGTTGAATGGCTGGCGAATCTGGCCGTATTATCAAGTGAAGACGACGAGTCTGATGATGAATAACGTTTAGAGTCGAGCAAATTGATGCAAATACCTTTTCTTTGGCCCGTCCAGCGTGTTTCTTCACGGCCGTGGCGAACACCAATCCTTTCGATTCACTAGCCATGGCGTCAACAACAGCAGCAACAAAACAGCAGCAGCAGCAGAAGGAGCAAGAGACAAGACCCGACTCACTTCTCGTCCACTAGTGTGTCTATCGCCTCTCTGTGTATATATACTACGCCCGTTGCACACACACTCACACAGACACACCAGCAGTTAAGACCCGACCGTGACTTAACCGAGGGCTAACTCGACTCTCCGACTCGGCTGGAAATTCAACGTCAGGAGGGGCCCCAAACGTCGAACGAAGGAACTACAAAAGCGTCTAGTTGCGTCAACCGCCGCTAGATGGCGCTGGCCGACGACCTTTCCACCCAAAAAGGTGTTTTTACTCGGACCAAAAGGGAAATGCCAACGTAGGCGGAATAGAGAAAAGAAAAGAAAAAGATGTCTAGTGTATGTAGGTGGGTTGAAGTTCTTTGACTATAGTACACAAAGTCGCGCTTAACTTGGCCATACTTGGTCACGTTACACAAACCAGCAGGAGAAGAGAAAGAAAAGAAAAACATTTTTCTTTAGGGAATGAGGATTTCGAAGGCAAAAAGAATTTTACGAATCGGGTCACACACTAGTACAAGGTATTAAACGTGACGCATCAGCGGACGGATGATGTCAGATTTCGCGTTGGTGCGAAAGGAAATGTAGAAACAAGTCAGAAAACCATTTTCTCCCAAATCCAATTCGCACACCATTTTTACTTTTCTCTTTTGAAATTTCCCAACTAAAAAAACAAAATGGAAAGGAAGGTGTCCTGGCCCTTTTCCATCTTTCATTTTGGTTATAATGCATTGATTCCCAGTCTCAGAAAAATCCAAAAAGGAAAAGAAAAGTTGAATAACGGATGCGACCGCCGGCAAATCCGGCGGAATGGGATGTCTGTGCCGTGTGTATACGGTCCGTCGTGTGTTATTCTTAGCCGCCACCGCACGGAGATCAGCCAACGTCGTTCCTATTCATTCGCCCATACACCACAACAACAAATAACAAGTGACATGATGTCGTCGCCAGCAAGTCGACTTGGCTGCAGCCAAAGAAAGCCCCGCCCACCTTTTCCCTCCTCATTCCGTCATCAGCCCAAAATGTACTAATGGATTTTGTTTTCTTTTATTTCCATCAACTTGTAACACGACACACACACACATACAACGGGCTTTAAATTAGAGTGAATAATTATCATTTTTAAGAATAAAATTAATGAATAATGCAAGTATACATGGGTCCAATAAATAGCCGACCAGCAGCTATAATTGTCAATTCAAATTTCAAATTTAAATGAGGTTCAATTTGCGGAAAATTAAATAGAGTGGCGAATAGAATGTGATTTTGTTGGCCGGTTTGACCGTTGTGCTGGACTCGTCGTCGACCGCCGGATCGGATGCCGTAGCTTGACCGAAATCTTGGCTGATTTTCTCCGAGGCCTTTGCCGACAGTTTGGAGTTGGGCTGGAACGACATGGAGGCCGTGTGGAGGATCACTTGACTCTGGCGGCTGCCGGGAGTGGCCGAGTCCATCAGCAGACGGTACATCCAGCGGCTGTTGGTTTCCATGTTGTCCATCGCCACGTTGCTGCTGTTGATTTTACTCTCACTGCTGCTGCTATCCTTGGACGTCGTCAGACATTCGCCTAATTGGAAATATGAATTGTCAAAACATTTCTTCAAACAGTCATTTAAACGAGTATAAGTAATTGGGCAATCACTTGAGAGGGTAAAAGACAATCCTTCGTCACGGCCGTCATTCAATCCAATGTTTTTCATGATGATGGTCACCTCTTCCGGCTGGTTTTCGTCCACGTACCACTGGAAGGGCGGAACGGTCCCAATGTGTCCGCAGATTCTATTCATAAGGGGGGAAACAAAATTGGATGTAATGACGTAATAATAATAACGGGTGGCGTATTATTAGTTACTTGGCTTCCTTCATGAATGGCGAGACTCGGTAATATCCTTTGCTGCAACGATCCTCGGTGGCCAGTCGACTGCGTCCGTCCATTCGCATCGTCACCCGACCTCGACGGCAATTCTTGCTCACCTGTAAGAAAACGACCATGAACAGCCAAATGGTCAAATCAACCCCAATTGTAAATCCAATATCAAAATGGCGATATAGAAACGGGAAATAATACCTTGACGTCCCAGGAGCAGGCGTACGGGACTGAGCGAGCGGCCGGGAATAGCGTCGACTTGTAGGTTAACTCTCGCCGTGAATTGAGATCCAATAAGATGTTGCCTCCGCACCAATCTCCTAATGACATTTCACGATTATTAGAGTCCATTCGATTTTTGTGACTTTTTGATTCAATCAAATAAAATTGAAAATAAAAGATAACCGCAACTTGACCTACTGAGCTCCTCTCCTCTCCTTTTGCTCCACAGTCAAAACAGTTGCGGTTATTTTTATTTTTCGTTTTCACGCTACGTATGCAAATTCGCCACCCGCTTAAAATAAAAAAGAAGCGCAGAAAAAAAGAGAAACTCGACAGAATGGGTTGACCTCAATTTTACCTTTCGATTTTTGTGGGTTTCAGTTTATATAGGGAGGGGACAGATTTTTTGGTTTTTTTACCTGGTTGATGTCCGCCGGGTTTGATGGGTCCAGCCGTCGACTGGACGCCGCCGCTGACCCCGATCTGCTCATCCGCCGTTGCAACTGGAGTGGATGATGAATTCTTGGCGGAAGATGAAACGAGCGTGGCGTTTTTGGTTCGCCAAAGGTTCGACACGAACGGCACGGCAGGTATTTTAAAAGTCACGTGCCGATTCCCGATAGCATTCTGAATGTTTTGCATAATTCCTGTAAAAATAAAAAAAACAAATCCGTCAATAA
>NC_060924.1:0-51348 GCF_021234035.1 Daphnia pulicaria
CACAACCTGACTCGTTTTCCGACAAGTTCAGACCGACGCCGCCACGCTCCAAATTTCCGCACCTGAAATGTTGACGGGGGGATGAAAAAGAGAGCGACAACCCGCACAGACAACATTTGAGGTTAAATTCCTGGTGCCGAAAGTCGCCAGTGTTTTTAAATTTAATTAGCAAGTGTACCTTATTTTTAGCCGCTTCGGCTGCTGCCGACGGACAGCTGTGCGTACTGCACTTGCGTTCGTGATCGACGTCGCTCCTGTCCTGACTGACGCTCCTGTCGCGCTAGTCCAAACTCCTGCGCAATCGTCGCGGGATGAGCGGCGACTGTTCGAAATTTAAGAGAATAAAATTAAATAAAAAATGCCGCCGAATGAAGAAATCGGTGAAAAAAAAGGAGGGAAACGAGAGACTCACTTCACGCGGACTGGATCCGTCGTGGCTCAATTTTCGACCCTTGCGGCTGCGACCTTTGGCCGTGAGGCCGGCGGTCGAGTTTGCGCCTCTCCAGGTATTCGGGAGCCGAGTGCTGGTGCCTCTTGACGTGGTGGTGGGCGGCCGATGAGGATCCGCTGCCAGAAGAGGTGGTGCTGTAAGCGTAGTCTCCTCGGTCGTAGCCGTGACCGCCGCCTCAACTGTTGCTAGCCGGCCTCTCCTGGTTGCAGCGCTGGTCCTGACCCAACTGCAGGACCAATTGGCGGGCGTGGTGTGGAATGACGGCGTCGTAGTTCTCCAGGATGACACGCTTCAATTGCAGCGCCCATTCCCTTTTCTGTTCCAGATTCCTTGCCTGTTTCGAGTTTTCCCAAACCAAAACAAACAACAATGTCAATGACAAATGGTAAATTGACTGGACCGTACAAGGCCTTTTTTGCGTTGGTTGCTACTACGCTATATTTGCATATTTCCTTGGGTGGTCGTTAATAACCAAACAAACAACAAATAAAACCCAGAGAGAAAGAGAAAGAAAAGAACCGAGATTGGACTAAATTGCACCGAATTTTTGCGTTTCTTTTTGTTTTTGTTTTTTTCATTTTTGTTGGCTATATATTTCATTTTCATTCTCATTAACATACCTCGAGGGTGTACTGCTGGCGCGGGTTGTCAAACGGGATGACGTGAAAACTAAGCGGCTCGCCGGGAACACTCTCAATCAGGATGAGATTGGAACACTGCAAAGGAGATAAACGGGTATGATAATCATGTCGAGTCTGGCCAAAAAATTCGGGACCACAGCTGCCCGGCTAGCTGGCACTGGCACTGGGCACTGGCATCCGAATGTACAAAATACATACCATGATGTGAACTTTGTAGCCCAAAGTGCCGTTCTCCTTTCGCTTGACGATGAGCAACATGCGATCCAGCAAGAAAACGTGGCGTGGCGCCTTGGCTCCGTACATGCGGAACGAGCCCTCGGCCACCAGTTCGCCGTAGGTCCAAAAGACTCTGCACCTCCTGGACTCTGACGGCGTGTTCGTGCTTTCGCTTCATGTCGTTGATGTGGTGAGCGATGCCCGTCATGGCCGACAGGGCCACGATGATGTCCGTGTAGCCGGGCGTCTGCGATCGGTCGCAGTGCTTGACGATGTTTTGCAGCAACAGGTGGTACTTGAGGATGCGCTGGACCGGTTTGAGCAGGTAGGAGCCGAGCGGCAGCGTGTGCTGCAATTGCGTCTGCCTCTCGTGACACGCCCGGCTGGCCGCCTCGTTCCTCATCAAATCTGTCAGCACCGACACTTTCCTAATTTGAATCAAAAATTAAACAAGAAAATGAAAAATTCAGTCCGTCGTGTCAAGAAGGAGGATGGATGGATGGATGGATGGATGGATGGATGGATGGATGGATGGATTAACGGATGGATGGATGGATGATTTGTTATCATGTGCGGTGGGTGGCTGAGAACTGGGCAGGTATAGAGAGAAGAGATGCCAGGCTGGATTGCATTAGTTATGGTTATGGTGGCTAGTTTCCATCCAGCTCACGACGGACAATGAAGAGGAAAGGAAAAGGAAATAAAGACAATGTGAGAGCCCACCTGGGGTAGTTGGTGCAGTAGTCGGTGTAGATGGTGAAGCCGGAATTGTTGCGGACGAAGCAGCGTGCCACCTCAACGGGATCGAGCCCGTACGACTGCAGTTGCGTCAGGAATTGGCTGTTGAAACGGTAAATGTCGTCCACGTTGCCGAAAAGGGCGACCGCCTGTTCGGGACTCAGCGGCGCTCGCTCCCCTTCGTCCCGCCAAAAATACAAATAACCCTGGGAAACGAGAAAGGAACACAAGAACAGTCAGACAAGTCGTCAACAAAATAAAAGAAAAAGAAAAGAAAAGAAACAGAGATGGAAATGATGAGCCGCCCCGAGTCGAGTCATCAATCTCGCATCTCCCTTGTAAAGTAGCTACCCATTTGTTTCTCCATTATTTAGACCCTCTGGTCATAATTCTCTTTTTCTCCTTGTCGCGCCCCATCACATCGTTTCGACAATAGAGGGTGGGGGGTGGGGGGGGGGGAGAATTTTCCCAGGACAAGAAACAACACAAGAAGTAAAAGAAGAAGTAGTACGTGATTCATTATTATTGGGACGTGTCGAGAAATTCCCCCCCCCCCCCAAAAAAAAAACGAGACGTGAGCGATTTACGACATGTTACGCGTCTTGTACTTTCCGTTCGTTCACCAACCGGCAGACGAGAGAGAGAAAATGGCTGGCGCACAAACACGGCAGAGTCTCTCACCTGAATCATCGACTCACTTCTCGCTCGCCACCGGCAAGGGTTGGGCCCTTTCCTTCATTACAACACAACTTCAACTTTACACCCTTACAACAACTACTACAAAAGAGGTATAACACAAAAGTCATCTCTCTCTGCATTTTCTCTCTCAACTTAACCCCCCCCCCCCCCGCACCCCTGGAAAACCTTTCAAACAAAAATTTAGAAAAAAACTGAAATTCTTTTTTCGTGAGTCGTTTGTTTTGTCGATGGAATGGGCTGGCATGGGTGTTGGAGGGCGAACGAGTCCAACGAACCTCGAGACCTCATTCCTGCGGGAAAGAGGAATCGTCGGGTTGGGTGTTGATATGAGAACGAACGGGAGACGGCGAGGGAGAGAGTGGAGAAAGGAGGAAAGACGGATAGAAAAAGAGACGATGAATAAATGATCAATGCCTCCTCTCTATGCCCCGTTCTTTTGAGCTTTTCTTCAGAAGAGAAGAAGAAGAAGAAGAAAAAAGTTAAGTGAAGTAGTAGTAGCTGGAAAGAGGCAGCAGTGGCGACGACGACGACCATACAACAGCCAGATGTATGGGGACGGACGGGGTTGAGTCAAGACAATCTTTTATTTGTCCCTGGCGAGTCCTGTGAGTCCTGCAGCTTGGCTTTATCCTCTGCGTGGCATTTCTCGTCATGAATAATAATGATGATGGAATAGATCTCTACCTCAATGTCTGACCCGTACCTAAGTAAGTCTAACTCTCTTCTCTATAAGGACATACGTGTGTGCTGCTCACACAAAAGACGAGATACATCACCAAATACGGGGCCACAGCCTAGCACAAGAATAAAAGAGGTCTAAGGTCTTCTTTCTTCTTTTCTCAAAAGGTATTTTCTCTCTTCTGCCATCGACTATATCAACTTTTTTTTTCTTCTTTTTTTCTTTATTTATTATTATTTCCTTTTCATGTTCAAAGTCGTCAGCCGGGTAGAAAATGAGGCAGGAGTAATAAATGAAGAATCTGACCAAAGAGAAAGCCCCAAAAAATAAGAGAAGAAAAAAGATGAAACTCTACGGCTGGAGGAGGAACGAAGAAGAAAAAAAGTGGTAGCCGTACATTTTATAATTTTTCCCCTTTTTTTTAATTTTTTTTTAAAAGCTTGGAGCCAAATGGCTTCATCAACGAGACTGGAGGCCCACCATAGCATCTCAAACTACCACGGCTGGAGAACCTCAACTTTTTCTTCTTCATTTCTCCTTTTTGTTTTTGTTTCTCGCTCAAGCCCCCAGGGCTCATATTCCACTCGACCATGTTTGAAAAATGGACGCTCTCTCTTGCTTCTTTCCTCGCTTAGCGCTCATATTTCATCTAAATGTTTGTATATGCGTGCGCTCATGTGAGTGCCATGCAAAGTCACGTTCGTCACTTCCGGCCGGATGGCCGTATCGTCCAAACCCCCTACCCAGTACCCAGCCACCCTTTCGCATAATTATTATTATTTTGACGATGATTACAATTGTTGTTGTACATGGTGTGAAAAACAAAAAGGAGAAACAAAAAAGTTTCTTTTGTTCTTTGACGCGGCTGAAGCGACGAAAAAGGATGGGAGAAATAAAACAAAAGTGCGCAATACCTCGACGACCTGCTGCAAGTCGCGGACGTAGACGGTTTCGGACTCGACCACCTCCATGACGACGCGGTCCCTGTACGAGAGATTGTCGCTGCCTCTGTCGTCCTCCTCGTCCGCGTCTTCTTCCTTCTCCTCTTCGCCCGAATGTTTCTGCTCCGATGCCTCCGAGCTGGGCGGGCCGGGACTGCTCACGCCGCTGTCTCCAGAGTCGCCCGAGTGCCTCAGATGATGGAGATCGCTGTTGACGGTGGCGCTGCTTCGCGGTCGGCGGCTGGGCGAACCTGAACCGGCCGCAGCCGCTGATGCGCCCGACGGAGTTGCAGCAGCGGCCCCCGTGACGCTACCGCCGCAAGTTGCAGCAACGGCGTCCAGACTCTCGTCTAAATTGAAATGGCCGGCTTCAAATGGCAAAAGAAAAAGGAAATAATAAGGAAACAGTCCATCGTGCGCTCTCTCGACCTCATCACGACTCGGGACGACAGCCAACTACCTCGTTCTGGCTCCCATCAAAAAGAACAACCACCGTCTCTCTCTCTCTCTCTGCCAGACTGTAGCAGTTCCTCCCATTACGCAACACCAGAGACGCTCTCGGATTCGGTCGTCATTTTTCCTTAGCTTCCTTTTATCTCCTTTCCCTCTTGATAATATCAAAAACTCTCAAAGACAATTAGCTGTTAATCGCTGTAACGGCGGCGACGCTGACGGCACACACACACACACAGGTAGTAAGGAGGGGAAAAAGGCCGACAGAACCGAAAAAAAGAAAGAAAAGAAGAAGAAGACGGGAATGAACGGCGCTTGCTCACGCTTGAATGTGGCCGAACGGTGAAGGTGAAGAAAAACGTCCTTGATGGTTTGATGATGATGATGGATAGTAATGAGACGTGGCATTTTATTTTTCTTTCCCCCCCTTCTATTCGAAAAAAAAAAGGTAATCAAAAGCCCTTTTGTTCAGAAATGAAATGCCAAGTCGCACCACCACCAGTCCACCACCACCGACGCCACCTTGCGAGGTGGGTGCGGGTGGCGACGCTGGCCGAGTGGGAGGACGTCGTGGGAGAATTGGTCCGACGTTGATGAGACATGCCTATTTAGATATGTTTAAGAGATACGGCCAACAAGACGCAAACGAAATTCTTTTTTCTTATTTTTTTCAAGGAAAAAAGAAACACGTCCGAGCTTTTATTTTTCACGCGGTCAACGGACGGACGGGAAAGAGAAAAAAAAAAAAAAATTCATCCGGCCGGAACCAAATAGTAACACAAACAGACTCTTGGCCCGACACTGCCGGCCAAATCAGCTCGGCCGCATCGAACCTCGGAACCCATTTATTTTCTTTTTCCAATATGAATAATAATAATTCAAGATCAGCCTCTGTCACTTTCGTCTAATTTAGCGCTAGTTGTTGCCCTATCAACCTGTTATTGATTTCGAAAACGGATCTGCAGACCAACGTCGCCTCAACCTGCTCGAGGTGAGACAAATCTGAAAGACGCTGGAGGGAATTAATCACGCTTAATTACGAGCCGTTAAAATAATAAAGAAAAAACACCCAACCGGAACGAAACGGAACGGAAAAAGGGGTCCCCCCGGATTTTTGTAAAAAAATTACTCCAAACTTTTCGCCACACTCATTGTACAATGTACAATGAGTGTGAATTTATATTTGTACAATGTACATATATAAATTTAATAAAAAAAGAGAAAAAAAAAACACACCTCAACTTGGGCTATTCACGTTGTTACATGTCATTTCTCTTGTGTTGTTTGTAGTCCCGACACACACACGACCGTTATACATACACATCAATATAGATATTGTGTGTAATATAATCATTTCTGCTGGGCATTCGGGTTATTCTTTCTTTTCTTAAGGTGGAGTGGTTGGTGGTGGTGGGGGGAGAGAATCGAAATAAAAGAAGAAGAAAAAAAAAACGGAAAGGAACGGTTCACGATTCTTACGGAACGTGATTCTGACGTGAATTCTAAAAACGCGCACAGCGAAACAGTATGGTTATTATTATTATGATTTCCTCTTTCTTCTTCTTCTTCTTCTTCTTCTTTCGCTTCTTTAGACCATTTCCCCTCCCCTCCCCCCCTTTGTTACTTTTATTTTTATTTTTTGGGGCCTTTGGAAATATGGCTGGCGGCTCAAATCTCGACTCTCCCCAGGCCCGACAGATTGGTCGGGTCTCATGACGTCATCGTTCGTTCTGCATGTAATCAGCACACAACCGGCTGCATTTTTTTCTCTCTTCTTCTTCTGCCTCGACTGCTTACATACAACAGTAATATATATTAAATATATATATATATACTCTAAAGTATATATTCTCTTTATCGCTCTTTATTCATTTTTATCGATTTTTTCCTCGCTTTTCTTCTTTCAGTTCAAACGATTATTATTTACCCTCCTCCAGATTCGTTTTCTCTTTTTTTCTTCTTCTTATCCTTCTCTCATCTCATATTCTAATATTCTCATAGAAAATGTAATGTAAAAAACGCACTCGACTGTGTTGTGTGCCCATCTGAAAATGGAACAAATGCACACACATTCACAACAACACAAGATAAATAAATAAATCTATAAAATTCCCTCCTCTTTTCTCTCTCTCCCCTTCTCTCTAACGGGATTCACAACCCAAATGGAGTCTATATACAACGCGTAGTTTGTTCATCGTAATAATATAGATGAGTCCTCCCCTCCATCTTTTCCATCGCTGCAATGGAAACAGACAACAGTATATATACACAGTATGTGTAAACGATACAAGTGAAATAATAGAGTCGGCAGCAGTAGTCTGAGCTGGAGTCGATGGAGACTCCACCCCTTTCAACGGCTCGAACAGCTTCGACGAAAGCCAAAAATAAAAACGACAAGGTGGAAATGGATGTTGAATGGGGTTTTCAATTGCGCATCTCCGCCGTGCCGAATTTCATACCGACCCAAAGGCACAGCACACACACAACTTGCCGCTCTCGGATAATCAAAAGTCGACAAGAAAACAGAATCAACACATTTTTCTTTTTTGTTCTTCTGAAAAAGGGAGCCGGGAAGTTAACTCTAATTAAGGAGAATCGGTGACGGTTTAATAGCCCCGAAAGAGTCTGATGAACCTTTTCCCACTTCAACACGTCGTTTTCCTTTATTGTAAAGAAAAAAGAAAAAAGAGGAAACCCTTTCGTTCCATTCTTTCAGTGTGTTGTGCCTAGTTTTTAATTGCTCCCATGCAGCCCCGCCGACACTCCTAAGGTGCCCCCCCACCATCCGCACGACCTCGATGGCGGTGGTTGGGTGTTCAGAAAAAAGAAGAAGAAGAAACCCCGGCTAAACAATCCGTTCCAGCTCAACATATTTATAGTCTCTCTCTCTCTTTCATCCCTTTTGTGTCTGTGTGTTAAAGAGCAATCAACACTGGTCCCAACTCCCAACCCCCCCAAAAAAAAGTTAATTATACACACAAGACACATTTCATATCGTTAGACTGTCAGCGAGTTGGGCTTTTTTTTTCTCTTTTTCTCTTTTCGGTTCAGAATTTCCGGTGGCGTCTTTTTTTTCAATTCGATTCAATATCAAGAAAGAGAAGAAAAACCAAAATTTTAAAAAATTTCCCTCCCAAAAGAAAAAAAAAGCCAAAATTCAAATTTTAAAAAGAGTTTCGTTATTATTCCCGACGCAATAGAATCTGCATAATGTATGTATGTGTGTGTGTATGTGTACGGGGAAAAGATAACGAACCGTTTTCCCGTGCTCTCTCTCTCACATCAGACCATAGAGTTTCACAATGTCAATGCATCGAAATCTGCTCATGAATAGACATCCACCACTCCCGACTAAACTCCTCTCTCTCTTTCCCGTCTGGAAGAAGAAAAACACAACCGGCATCCACAAAACAAGAACTGACGTCTATAGTTCTAATTGTTGGCCATCATCATCTTAAATTTCCTCAGTAAAAAAACCAAAAAAAAAAAGTTAAAAAGAATTGAATTCTTTTTTTTTTTTTCGAGAAAAAGAAACACGCCACATTCCCTCACTGGCGGGTGTGTGTCTTTTTTCTTCTTTTAAACAAAACAAGAAGAAGAAAAAATCTGAAAGAAGAAGAAGACGAAGAATAAAAGAAGATAATGAGCGCCGGCTAATAAGCACGTGTGGAGGATGGAACTGGTGGTATAAGTTCGAGAGCTTGCGCTTGCGCCGATGCCTGGGCCGATCTGCATAATCAAAAGCTAATACTGACGAGGCACTAGAGAGAGAAAGAGAGAGAGAGAGAGGTTACTAATTACCCCTCCCTCTACTCTGGCTTCTCTCTCTCTCTTAACATGGGCGGTGCATGGCGGGGAGAGATTCGGCTAGGAAATAAAAAAGCCTCACGGGGGTTTCTAGTAGCCAACCGTCGTCGTCCCGGCAGACGTAAACACACCATCAATGTACTATGGTGGTGCTGGTGCTGTGCTATGGTGTGATGGTGGTTAAGGTGGCGCAGTTAGACCCATCGACTCTTTTTGGGCTTCCAAAAAGGTCTGGCCCGATCATCTTCCACTGGATTTCTGCCCGACGGGCTCCGATCATCATCATCATCAATATAATTAGCCTAATAATCATCAGCAGCCCAGAACTTTAAGAAAAATATATAAAATGGGAGGAGTTGCTGAAGAAAAGAAAAAGAAAAAACCTTCGACCCTGGCGCGCTCTCTGCGCTAAAAGGGCGTGTGTGTGTGTGTGTCGGACGGTGTGTTCGAGGCTCTTTTTTTCTCTCTCCACCGTCTTATACTACTCCGGCCACGATACAAACAACAACAGCAACAACAACAACCAGAAGAAAAAGAAGAAAGTTTAATTAGCATAGGGGGGTCCCTTTGAAGCGCCAGGCTCTTTTTCTTCGTTAGCATTAACATATTTTCCAATACCAACGCAGAGAGCCCCCATTAGATACGAATAGACGATGAATTGTTTTCAAGCGACAACACCAAGTTAACAACAACCGAAAGAAAAAGTTTTTAAAACATTTTTCTTTTTCTTTTTTTTTTTTCGTTTTTAATAATGATGATGGTGGTGATGATGATGAACGACTCCAAGAGGAAATAACCGATGCCGTACACTGGGCCGCCAACCGTTGGCGTCGCTTTTGCTCCGGCTCCCGCCTCGGTATATAATAATAATGATGATGACCGTAATGGCCGATGATGAAAAACACGGTGCAGTTCAATGGAAAACAAAAATAGAAAATAGAAAAAAAAATCTTCTGAAAAAAGAAAAAAAAACGGTGGTGGTTGGCGGAGGCACGCGCCTCTCTTGGCGAACGATCGACACGATGCGTGTGCTACCCGCCCGCCCGTCTATAAACACATCCTCACCAGCGGCGTCATCTCTCACGATGGGGGTCATGAATATTCATCGAGTCTCCTTTTTTTTTTTTTTCTATACGTGTGACGTGCTGCTTGCTGCTGCTGATGCCCAGCTCTCTCTCTCTCTCTGTGGTGTCTATTCTTTTCGTTTGGTTTTTATGGTTTTAATTCCCATCGACTCCGATTAAGGCGAGAGGGCAAGGGAAGAGCTCAAGGTGAAATCACGACTTGTTTTACTTGGTTACAACAAGAAAGAAATTCCTGATTTTGATTAACGCCGTGGGAGGGTGCCGTAGTAAAGTTCTCTTCTCCTCAAAAAAAAAAAAAAATCACAAGAATCAAATAAATTACGTGCCGAAACTATCACAATATGAATATTCATATCTTCCACCCCAAAAAATCGAAACTTTATGATAGTCAATTCATCTACGGCACAGTTTATCATCAACCACCACTACCGAAAAAGAAGAAGAAGAAGAACGATGTGGTCTGGCCTGGCTGTTGAAACAAATGAGCTCTCGGTGGTTTGGTCAACGCCAGTGTAAATGTTACTCAACTGGTCGGTTGCCTAATTGGTCCCCCAACCATTAAGTGTCAGAAGCAGCAACATGCCTATTTGGGTGCAGTAAACGAGTCCTGGAACAGGAATCCGGAGAATGTCCAATCCTTTTTTCTTTTCTCTCAAACGGAAAAGAAAAAGAAAAAAGAAAAAAAAAAAAAGAAAATGAGTTGTCCGTTTGCCGGATGATGAACGACCACACGTCGCCCATCAACTCGTGTCCGTAATACCTGCGTTACCTCCTTCCAACTGTTACACACATGTCGGAGGAAAAGGGAGGGGGCAATGGTGGAAAAACTCCGTCAGGGAGGAGGAGACAAACGCCTCCTTTTATTATCACGGAAGAAGAAAAAAAAAATAATAAAAACCCAAGGTGCTGGTGTGTGGATAGGGGGGCCTATAACATGGAAGGAGGTACGAAAAAGAGTTCTTTTGGGAGAAAAAAAATGAATAGTAAGAAGGGGGATTCTTGTGATGAGGATGCCGCTCCTTGTATTGGTTAATCTTCCTTCTATTTCATCCTAACGATGGCTTGCGTTCCCGATGTTGCATCTCAACATCTTCGTGTTATCAAAGAACTTTGCGTGTCTGAGGTGAGGGGAAAAAAAAACGAGAGTCTCTCCCTACACTGTAAAGGAGTCATTGATCTCTCAGGTGCTGCCCACCTCCTACAATCTTGCTCCTATTTGGGTCTTGGGACACGCCCTTAAACGATCGACACCTCGTCCGTCTCACCGAGAGATCCAGCCGCCGATAGATTGCGCCGCAAGTGCACAACCGAGCTAGGAGACGAGACAAATAAAATAAAAAGAGGCTCGTCTGTTTGTCGAATTATATCCGTTGCGATTCCAAGAAATAAAACATAAAACAGAACAAAACAAAACAAATCAAATCAAATTCGAGAGAAAACCCACCGAAAATAGAAAGCCCAAACCTCAACCATCACGGCAGCTACAACAGATAACGGCTTGGGAGGTGACGTCCGTTTCCGGATAATTCGCCGACCCACAAAATCGGCCAAAATAATATTCCTCGTCGTTTCTATTTGATTTTTAAAAGAGAGTCTATGAAAAAAAGATGATGGCGTATCTCTTCTTTCTCTTCTGGCAATTTCATCAACTCTTTGAGTTTTCAATTCCAATATTCGGTAGAGCGAGGGGGAAGGGGAGAGACCCGGGGTAATGCGTCAGAAGAAGAACGAAGAACGAAGAAGAGTAGGGAAAAAAGAGAGAGATGCGGAATAGAATCAAAAGAATTGCCTCGAAACGTTCCGCAATACAAAAGAAAAGAGAGAGAGAGAAAGGAAATGTTTTGTTTTTTTCGCTTGATATCCTTTGATATGTTTTTGTTTTCTTCGTTTGGTTTGGTTTTGTTTCCCCTTGATCCATTTCCCCCCGTGAACTTCTCAGATTGGGAAAAATAAAAATGACAAGACGTAAAGAATTCCGGAATTTATTCAAAAAAAGAAGAAGAAGAAGGGAAAGATCCTGCCAATGAAAATGTTTCCAAGTTTCCTGGTCGCCGTGTGTGTTGATTGCACACGGCGGCATTGCGCGCGCAATCACAAAAGTGATCGAGCACATCTCTCCTCTCCGACCTATGGCGACATCTTCCATGTCTTTGCCTATACACACAGCCGTCGCCCAAACAATCGATTTGCCCAGACTTTTATTACAAAGCCTCATCAAAAGTTATTGATGTTACGGTCATTTGTTGATTTTTTTTGTCAGAGTTAGTTGGAAAAAAAGTTCCCGAGCCAACCCTCGGCGACCACAAAAGAAGGAAGAAAAAATGACGCCAAAGGGTGGAGGGGTAGTAGAAGAAATAATATGTAAATTTGATTGGCGAATGCAAAAACGGGAGAGGAGAAAGGCGCATGGGTGCGTGTGTGTTGTGGTTGGATGCTGAGGAACGGGGAGTGGGGTGGTTGGAAATAAGGGAGGAGGCCCATGGAAAAGAGAAAAAACAAAATCGATATAAGCGACGTCCATGTGTAACGCCTGTGTGTACGACGGAAGAAGAAGGGGGGTTGCGCGTAGAACTCAATATGCATACGAGATAGAGAAGGGGGGAGCTATAAATCAAAACTCCGCCTACCTCTCTCCCTCCCCCCCTTTACTATCTCGTCTCCTCTCTCTGCCACCCGCTTTTTATTGTGCGTGTCCTCCCGCAAATCTCATCTACTAGTACAGTGAGGACTCTCATTAGCATGTCGCCCAGGACGCTATTGTATAAGTACATGGGGAGGAGGGGGGTTGAAAAGGGTTGTGACGGAAGAGTCGCCGAGCTCTCTTCCATCTTTTTTGAGTTCATCAGCGTTTTGCTATAGCAAGAGAGGCCAAAGAACTCTGGATGGATATAAGCTCCGCCAGCAAGAGCCCCCATCC
This sequence comes from Daphnia pulicaria, assembly GCF_021234035.1. Lineage (NCBI taxonomy): Eukaryota > Metazoa > Arthropoda > Branchiopoda > Diplostraca > Daphniidae > Daphnia > Daphnia pulicaria. The sequence continues at coordinate 12,628 of NC_060924.1, forward strand.
TTTTGTGCCGATGATGATGAACCAATCGTCGCTTTAACCCTTTGACGTTCTAATCCGGCAGCACAAGGAGAGAGAGAGAGAGAGAGGGGGGGGGGATAGTGGTCAGACGCGCGCGTGCGGATATATTTTAGATGCGTCTGTCTCTTGCCCGGCGTCATTGGACCATCCTCCCCACCACCACCACCCTCCCAGCCCATCGCCACCTCTATTCTCTTCTACATGGTTATACCGCCGCACACTCCACCCTTTTAAGGGGGGGGGGGGGATCCATCCCGGAGTTGAGAGAGCAGAACAAGAGGCGAAACATCAAACACCCAAAGATCAAACCCCCACACACACGCTTTCTCTTTTTTTTTTAAATTCATCTTTCATTCATCTTTCGTAGATCGCGTACAAGGTCCGGCCTAGTTTAAACGGGAGAGAGGGGAAAAAAAATCGATCCTGAGGCGCCATTTTGATCAATTTAAAAAAAAGCGAGGGCTTTAAAAAATAAATAAAAATAAACAAATTAAATTTATTGGGGGGGGGGGGGGATAGAAAAAATTCGGCAAATTGCTGGAAAAGGGAACCCGCACAAAATAAGGGTCGAAACTAATCACGACGTCCGCTCGCCAATCAATCCCGTCTGCCAAAATCTGAGCAAAATCCAATCCAATCAATCAAATGGTGGTCTACATTGAAACCCCAATTTTTGGTCGGGGTTCAAGAGAGAGCAAAAGTGCCAATCAAACGCGACGTCAAACTAAAGAAGACGAAGTGCGAGTCAAGGTGGACTGGATGGCATATAATATGAAGGCCTGATGCCGCCGCTACTGTCTACTACTACTCGATTGTATGTGCCATCCGGCGGGAGATTTGAAGAGTCTCTCCTATTCTTCTACATTAGAGACTGGAGATAACGAGAAGTGGGAGGAAGAATCCGCACCACCCCCATTCTTCCTCCCAGATGGAAAATGTCGCCTCGACAGAGACGAATAAGAAAAGAAAAGGGAAGAATGAGACACACACACACACAACGACATCAGGAGGAGAGAGAGAGAGAGAGAAAAAACGAGAGAAAAAAAAGCGATCAATACTACTCTCTTTCTCTCTGTATGTGTGTCTGATGGGAAAAAGAGGAGAGCGAGAGAGAGCTGAAGACGCACTTTTTGATGGGATCGGCAGCTCTTTCTCCTCTTTTCTATACGGCGCCGATGACAGGAGGGAACAACGTGCAGAGATGAGGAAACGGAATGAAATAAAAATATACAAAAAAGACGGAGAATATGAGAGAAACAAGAGCGAGAGAGAGAAAAAGGAAGCGATAGCTACGCACCATTCGATCCTTAATCGCTCGCATCTAGATGGGAGGAGTCACCACCCTCCTGGAATACAACGGAGAGGGAGGAATTGGGGAGGAAGATAAAAAGAGAGAAAAAAAACAAACTTTTTAACACCGGCACAATCGTCGTTGCGTCTACTCCATCAGACTTGGTAATTGGCACCAGATGACTCTCAACTTGACAGTGCACGGCACGGAAGTATTACACCCAACTAACGATCGATCCCCGCATGTGTCTACTAGCTTCTTTTGCCTTCTTATTTATTTTCCACTTACTAAGCATTTACATGCGCCCCTCCCTATCAAATCTATATAGCTTTCACGCTATTATTCGACTTGATGGCAATTAAATCCGAAAAACCATTTTTGTCTTTGACACGAGAAGAAGAAGAAGAAGAAGATGACGTGCCTTTGACTGGAGGGGGACCAAAAAAAGATCACACGAGAAAAACTCTCATTCCATGTTGTATAACATCCCCTACCACCACGACCCAGCCCAATGACGTCGTACCAGGGACTTAACAACGAAATATCGATTGGAATATTAAATATAATGAACAGACAGCGGCAGCAGTTCAACGAACCAGGAGGGGAGAGAGAGAGAAAAAAATAAATAAAAAAAGGGAATGACATAAATTAGGACCCGAGTTGTTGGTGGGGGGCACAAGAAGAACGAAGAAGCAGGTCAATGGTGTGTGTTAACAAAGTTCCGTGTCTACTACTACGAGGCCATCAAGAATGCGCCGATCGAGGGGACACGGTACACTCGCGCACACAACACACACACACACACAACAACAACCAGAAAAAAAAAAAGAAAAATCATAATAATAAAAGAAAATGGCGGCTGGGTGAGCGCTGCAAAAGCTTTTCATGTAAAAATGTCGATCGACCGAAAAAAAAAATGAAATCAAAATTTTTTTTCGTGTCTGAATGGGTGAAAAAAAAAGTGTTGTAGGAGGTGGGTACTTATTTATTACTTTTCAAAAAAGGGGGGAATTGGAACCGTTTTGATTAATAATCAGAAAAGAGCCCGATGGCAATATTTAAAAAAGAAAAAGAAGAGAAAATGGGGAATTTTGACGCAAGTAAAATGGAAATTGGTTCGAATAAAATAAATGTGAAAAATGGCGTCGGATCAATGCATAATAACTAGAAAAAGGGGAGAATAGAGAGAGAGAGAGAAAGAAAAAAAAGGGGAAAGTGAAAATAACCGTTTGCTGAGGCCCTGTTGAATAAATCAAACGATTAGGTTTATAATGGCTGCGCGCCGCGCGCAAAGTGCCAGGTGGTGGCGAAACATCACGCCAACGTATCCCTTCTGCCGAGTGAGGAACGAGCGCACGAGCTCATTTTAATGCGTCGCAACCAACAAAAAAAAATAATAATTTCAACGTCCTCCTCAGACAACAACAACAAAAAATCTCTTGTTTCCTTCCTCCCTCCCTCCCTCCTTTACCAACTTGATGCAAATCACCTTTTCAATCTCTCGTTATCATCCAACCAGAGTGAGGAGGGGGCCTACTGCCCTACTCGACTGTATCAAACAGGTCCTTGTAATGCACAATTTTTTCTTTCTCTCTCCCTATATACATTCAAGATGATGATTATTTAGAGATGTATATGTAACAGGGGGGAGCATAGCACGCTTCTTCTTTCAAACAAATTTTAAATTGGGTTGTTTGTTGGTTAGAAAAAAAAAAGGTTTTTTTTTCATTCTTTTAATTGGGCCCTCCAGATGCTCCACTTCCCCCTTATTCGTGAGTTCCGGATTAGATTTTTTTTTTCCGGTGAAAGAAAAAACAAAATATGTGGGAGGAAGGAAGAGCCTCGAGGAAATATACACAAGTCCGTGATTAAATAATTTTTCTTCTCCTCTTTTGTTCGCGTTTGTTCTTTCGTTCGTTGTTATCGGACCGGGATAGAAAAAAGAAGAAGAAGAAGAGCGCTGGATCGTATCGAAGAAGAATATGTCTCGTCTGTCTGACTGTCTTGTCTGTGCGTGTGCGTGGATTCGGCCGAGTGGTCGGCCAATTACGAGCCCAGTGGGGCGTCGCATCCCTCCCCAAACAACAACAACAACAACATCCACCGACGGTACACAAGAAGAAGAAGAAGAAGAAAAAGCTACGGGGGAGAGAGTCCGTTCTTCCATTTGTAGAGAAAAAAAAAACAAAATTTCCTTTGGGGTTTTCATGACACTCTCTTTGGCCGAAGAGAAACAAAATAAGAAAATAAGAAAAAAAAGAGAGAAATAGGTAGGTATACAAGTTCTTTTAACGTACCCGTTAATGGATGTTTGGCTGACGAAAGGAGCGAGAAGCGTGCGGGCCACCAGGTGGAAAAGTTGAGTGAAGACGGCGTCCGAGCGCTCCTGGCAACGCTCCAGAAACACCTGCGTCTCGGCGTCGGCCCAGTCCAGCTGGAGGAACAACTCGGCGGCCTCCGGCTCCAACGCTTCCACGTTCACCTTATACCACTGCGAAAAAACAAAAACAAAATAAAAAAACAAAAAAAAAAAACAACAGTACGTCATTTATCTAATTCTTCTTTTCTCTCTTCGCCTTTTTCCATTCATTCCGGGGCAAAGGAAATCGAGTGAGGGCGATCACGGCCGACGGCGTCATAGTCGGAACAATCAAACTCTATATTATCAGTTCTTATTACGTGTCTGTGCGTGTGTGTGTGTGTGTGTTTTTTCCTCGTAATAGCCGATAACAAATCAGCGGCTTGATGGCTAGCGCCACCCGCACCATCGGCGGTCATCCGGCCAACTAACATTAAGGCCAATAACCTGCCGAAATAATATAACATGATGAAATAATGAAAAAAAGAAGAAGAAGAAACCTAAACACACACACACTGCTGACACTGCAACGTTTTTGTGTTCGATTGTCAGTCCGCCCCGGCATTATGTAACACGTACGGAATTTTCTATTAGGCTGGCACCGAGGTGCCAATCTATTTGACAGCTAGACGCCCTCCTTTTTCTTGTCCACTGACATTTGCACCGAGTTAAAAAAAAAAAAGATGTTGGAATTGAATGATGTTTTTCACTGGCGAACTCAAAACCACAATGGCGATGTCGTGATCCTAGGAAGATAATTAATTTTGTTGAAAAGATTTAACTTAAATGTGTCTAAAGTTTTAAGTCTAAAAACATTTGGAGAACAGAAATACCAAGAGCTTACAATGAGAAGGTTTGTGTGGACGTAACTTTCGTGTTTGATGAATTTGCTGGCATTTCTTTTGATTGTCGTCGTATCATTGCCCAGAATATTTAACCCGTTAATGCTTATTTTGAAACGTTTCAAATCTGCGGCAGTTGCACTGATGTAACAAAATACATTAACAAAATGTCAGTTAATAAAATGAAAATGCACGAAAAAGCGTTTTTCTTAAATAGTTGTTTTGTTAAACTTACTTCTCTATGCAATGAGCTGCTGTTAATAGATGGGATGGCCCAATAAGAGTTGCACCACATAATGAGCTGCTACCTACCAATAAAGAAGCCTGAAAAATATCGACATTCAAAAAAGCTAATCAAATTTGAAAAACAGATTAAGCTGTTGTGTTTACCATAAAAGGAAATTCCCCTGCGACAGCTGTGGTTCCTCCGTAAATCGAAATACTTGGCACATTAGTTCCTTTCATCGGATTTAAAAAAATTACAATTCAGCTTATAATAAAAACCCCTCGTACTGTCTGTAAGCAAAAGTTTGTACCATTTTTAGGTTGGTCGGCAGCAAGCGATTTGGAATGGACGAATCTGACGAGGCAAAACCAGCCAATAGCCTATTAGTTCAAATGAAAACATTAGCTGAAGAGTACACAACGATCGGAACTCAATAAATCAAACAAAAATAGGAAAAGTAGTACCCGAAAGGTGAAAAACATAGCGAATGATAAAGGTATACTAAGTCTTTAATACTTAAGTTATATTATTAAAGAATAATACTACGAACTTAGCTTGTATAAACTGTAACGAACAGCGATGGCGAGCAACGAATGAACATGTAGAATGACGTAGATATCCTGTACATAGACAAACAGTTGGTGATGACATGTAATAGAAAACTCTCGAAATCTGAAGTAAAAAAATAAAAAATAAAAGTTTATGAAGATATCCCATACAAGCAACAATTGGAAAGAGAGTGTAGGACCGATGACGCACATTTTACTCCTGCTCCAATTGCTCCAGCGGACATCCGGCAGATGTTGACTAGGTTACTGAACGCACGCACGCAAGCACTGGACAGCACAAGCGCTGGCATGTGTCGGAGAACTTTAAAACTTTAGCCAAATCCTTTTTAGATGGAATCGTATTAATAACTGTCAAGTGCGTGTTGGTAATCGTTGCAAATATCTATTTAGCCACACTGCACATAGAAAAATGAAGGTTGGTACATCTGATAAAACGCAACGCTCAAGGGCTGAATAACGCTTACAAATAATTCGACGAAACGTGTCGGTTTTTACATTTACAGGCGGTAGGACTTTGTAACAAGACTATCGTTAGTTATTAATTGAACACTAGATTCATTCTACGACGAACTTATTGATTCCCCACATCATGCCAACTTCGATTGCAATTGCAACAGTTTGTCTCGTTTTGTTTTTTTCTTTTTCTTCACATTTGGTTATCAATTGGTCAAGTTTATATGCAGCTTCGTAACTTACAGGTCTTCTACACATGTATGATAAACTTGATTACTGATTATGAACCATGTGATTAACACAGGACACTAAGCTTAGACAATTATCAACTTCCCCCTGATTATCTTTTTTGTTAAATTAAAACAATCCATGTCAATATTTACCTTAAATAAACATCCAAAATGTGGTGAATGTTATTGGATGTTTGGGGCTTATGTGTCTTCAATCCTATGGGAGAAAAATAAATTGGGTTTAGTTAGGACATCAGTCAGCTGTTGAATTATTATGAAAATGAACTGTGTTTGAATACTTCATGTGAGACACAAGATTACAATATGAAATAGTATCACAAAGTAAAAAGTATGATAATCAAACCATTTTAACATCTACATGTAGATGTCATGGGATAAGGAAAAAGGTATCCACAAGAAAACAAAATGTTGACCAGAGTATAGATACAGTAAGAAATAGTTCCAGGATTTTATACCCTAAACACATATAAAATTCACTTACATGGAGAAGCAAATGGTAGCAGCCAACGGGTTAACTAATAAAAATGAACAATACCAAAAATGAAGAACTACGATGGAGATCTTGCATGCTCTGTAAAAAATGTATAACATGGAAAATTAATCTTTACCTTCTCTGAGAAGCACACTGAAATTTTCAATATGAAAAACCGTAAAAATGGAATTCACAGCAACCAACAGCTTTACTCCTCAGGTTGAGATAACTTTCCTGATGCTAAAGGAAGTGTCATGAAGTATTGCAGTAGTGTGGTGATAAGTGATATTGATGCTTATTACCTTTATCATATGGGTGATGAATTTAGGAAGGCATTTGACGTCGTGTGGTTGGTGTGGTAGCAGTAATGGGAAAATACCTTATCTCCACACATTTGTATTCCACTGTATGTGGGCTTCAAACATGAGTTTTGGGTTTGGCCTTTTGACAGCATGAGGATCAAATGGATGGAAAGTTTCTTAGCGTTCAGTAAACTTGTTGGAATGACTGACAGAGTGACAGTATGCATCTAGAATTTGAAGAAATAAGTTAGTTTAGTATAATATAATAATAAGGAAACTAGATCAAGATAAACCTGCATAAGATACGACGTTCAATTCGGTATTTGAAATCACAGGAATTTAAGTATAAATTAGTAACAATTTGTTTCGCCCATTCCGCCCAAATTTCGCCTCGTTTCACCGGTTACACGATGTAGAAACAACATGGCCGACACTGCCGACATCTTGTAGTCAAGTTTTGAATCTTAAGTTAGTTGCACAGTCACAGTTTTTCTTTTGCCTTTTGGTGTAGTATTGGATCTCCCGGAGCAACGTCAGCCTCAGCCCCTTACTTCTAGTCCTAGTCTTCTACCCCATTTTAAATCATTTATGACTGCTGGGCTACTACTCCCGTCAGAGGCGCTGCGGCCAGATTGTTTTGGAAATTCTTTTCTACTTATAAAATAGATAGTTAGACATGTGTAATATAACTAATTTGCTTTATATTTTTTTATAGTTGGGGGCCGTTATTTTAAAAACATTTTCTGCTGATGCCGTGATTGGAAGTTGGAACGAATGCTTTTCGTACATGAAATGTGTGCAGAGGTAGGCCTAAATAAATTTAAAAGTAAAACTTGATTTTGAAAACGCTCATTTTTTTATGCTGTTTATTTTCAGGCGGAGCAAATTTCAGCAAACTTCTGATGTGGACAGGGAAACTCGGAAAAAACAAGAAATAATTCAGAAAACATGACAGAAAATCAGAGAATAAAGAAAACATCCAACACAATTACGACTCAAACAGTTGGGATGACGTGGATAGAATCAGTTCGATCATTTCAGAGAAAATTGCAAACGATCCCGATGGTTCCAACAAGGTGAACATTTCTAAGGAAGACGTGGAGAAAATATTACAAGAAAGTAGAGACCACGTCCAATGGGACGGAGAGAAATTCGTGCCCAAACCGATGCAATTGAGCCCAATCAATTTGGCCAAATGTCGTGATGATCTCCAACTGTTTCAGGATCGCAACGTTCGTGTCCGTTACACGACCGCTGAACTGTCGGCGCCAATCAAAATGATGGAACACGCAGAATTGACTGTCACTCCGACCTCGTGTGAAGATCTGCAGAGAATGGGACACAAACTGAGCGGATTTTATTCCGTCAAGGGATTGAAGAAGATGGAAACCGTTTACTGTGAATTCTATCCCAATCAAAATGGTACGACATGTTTTTCTTTCAATTGTCATTGTTTGATCTAAATCATTTTTGTTTAACAGACTAAACAGAAATGGATCGGATACGTCGACGTCGATTCGGCACCCGTCCATTTCTACGTGCAGAGAAATTCTGATTTTCAAACCCGATGAACTCCGGTTTCCGGTCGATTTGGCGGTGGTGAACGAAGGTAATGCCATGAATTAGACATCGGACTATTCTCTATTCTTGACATTTCTTCTCATTTGCAGGAGTGGCGAAACTTTTACCTTCATCTTGGACGATGTTTGATTCTTCTCCTATTTTTTGAACAGGAATCGAATCGGGAGGAGTGTTGTCGAGAATAAGAGCTCTGTTGATCAATGGAGTCCGTTTACCCTCCCAGTCGACGCTGAATCGCAATCGAATCGAACGCTCAATTCCCGGATGCCGCCGCCGGACGTCCTGGCAGAAGAATGGCGTGTCCGTCGAGCCGAAAAAGGAAGAATCCAGCAAATTGATTGATGTTGATGAATCTAGAGAAAGAAAAAACACTTTGTTTACACAAACGAAAAACAAAAGACGAAAGTCTATGGTGAAACTCTTTAGTAAAACGTGATGTGGATAGCTATAAGGTCGAGAATGGAGGAACACATCGATTGTTATATCGGGACGTGTATACAGTATATGATAATAGATTGTCGGTTGCAGGAGTGTTCACGGGTGGTAAAAAAGGAGCCGGAGCAAGAATTTGGGCAGATTTTAATTGTTCATCATCCTCCCATAGTGATGACTGCTGACTGGGTTGTCCACACGTCAACTATATTGGTCTGCTGGACTGGAGGAGGAAATCCGGTCCCACTCAAACTATTGAAGCTTTTCCATCATCATTTTCCCGGATGGCGGCGGCGTTTGCATTATTCAATAGGTACAATAACACAATGAGGAAAGGTGACTGAATGTTGCTGTTCATCCCGGATCAATGTCGAATACAACACGACGACGACTCGTTTGACGTTTCATCAGCCGCACTTGCAGCTCGATTCTCACTAGTATCCGATCCCGTTCAACACGAATGCTGTTGACAACTACCTCCTCCGTTGTAGCTACTCCCCGTACCCTCCCCCCAACTTATCCCTTTCTAAAGCAGACATGTCCATTGTGTGGACACGAATGGATTTCGATAAGCGCATTGACTTTGCTGCGTTATCTCGAGCTCATCACGTCAACTCATCCAATCATTCCCGCAAGAGCCAACGACTCCCGAGGTTATATAATACCGACAATGTTCCCATTACAAAAACAAAAGGCCACAAATCAATAAATTGTTTTCCGGCCACCCGAAAAATGAGACAAGGAGAAGAAAGTCGACACTCACCCTCGTCTAAGCTGTCGAGATGGTCGGCACGAACTCCTCCCGCTGCAAGTCACGGCCGACCCAATATTGTCCTCCGTAGGAAGATGAAGGGCTGCTGGTGCACGAACGGCGACGATGGTGTTTGCAAGATCAGCCCGCAGTTGGGACCAACTGGACCAGGCGTTCCATCGACCGTCCACTACTTTTTTACAAGGGAGAAAAGTTCGTTGCATCACCTTTGTGTTGGCGCATGGATATAGAAACAACAACGAGTCGCTAACAAGAAACTATGACGTCATATAAGGCAGACAATCACGCTGACGAGTACTGATTCAACAAGCTATAATGATAACACAAATTAACGACGCGTTGGTTTCTAAATTAAACTCGGAAATGGGATCGGATGTGTAAATCTGAATCGAATCTCGGCGTTCGAGGCTAACCAACAACTTTGACATACGAATGAGCCGGTAGGTAAATCAAGTCCTCGTGAAAAGTGGTATTGTAAGTGGAAACATGGGCGAAGTGGATTCGATATGTTTATATAAGTTTACGGTCAAACTCTTTGTACCTGGACAGATGGAGGTACAATCGCCTTTCTGGAAGTTGAAACCTGGACAGGTGCGGCCGCCGTTGAGCGGCGTTGGGTTCGTGCACAATCGAGTCCGTTTCTGAGTCCCGCAAACACCGGAAACACCGGAAACCGGAGTTCATCGTGTTTGAAAATCAGAATTTCTCTGCACGTAGAAATGGACGGGTGCCGAATCGACGTCGACGTATCCGATCCATTTCTGTTTAGTCTGTTAAACAAAAATGATTTAGATCAAACAATGACAATTGAAAGAAAAACATGTCGTACCATTTTGATTGGGATAGAATTCACAGTAAACGGTTTCCATCTTCTTCGATCCCTTGACGGAATAGAATCCGCTCAGTTTGTGTCCCATTCTCTGCAGATCTTCACACGAGGTTGGAGTGACAGTCAATTCTGCGTGTTCCATCATTTTGATTGGCGCCGACAGTTCAGCGGTCGTGTAACGGACACGAACGTTGCGATCCTGAAACAGTTGGAGATCATCACGACATTTGGCCAAATTGATTGGGCTGAGTTGCATCGGTTTGGGCACGAATTTCTATCCGTCCCATTGGACGTGGTCTCTACTTTCTTGTAATATTTTTTCCACCTCTTGCCATTTCTCCAATTTTTTCAAACATGTCCGCCAGTTTTTTCCGAGTTTCCCTGTCCTCTGTCCTCATGAGAAGTTTGCTCAAATATGCACCGCCTGAAAATAAACAGGATTAAAAAATGAGTGATTTGAAAATAAAGTTGAACTTGTAAATTTATTTAGGCCTACCTCTGCACACATTTCATGTACGAAGGGTAGTCGTTCCAATCATAGCATCAGCTGAAATTGTTTTAAAATAATGCCCCCGTCTATAAAAAAATTTAAAGCAAATTAGTTACACATGTTCAAATAATTTTTCTATCAATTTTGTCTCTTATTTTTTTATTTGTTCGATTCTAATTTTTATCTGCGCGTCTAACGAAGACGAGCAGACGCAAGACGTTCCGCTTTCAGAGGGTGGAGTCGGGTTGGCTCCGACCACAAATCCGTAAGGTTTCTATTTGGATTTTGTTTCGGAATGTTATCTCACTTTAGTTGCTATAACAGGGTGCTCAATAATGGAAAAGAAACGGCTGGTAGACTCTAGGGTTATTTATTGGAGATGCTACTTTTTCTTGGGTGAACTTTGACTACTTTGACGGAATCAATTCCGGGAAATCGTAGTGGTGTGTGTGAGCGGTCGGGCGAGCGGGCGATTGCCCGGGTCCTTGTCCTTGAAAACGAAAACTGTCGTTCGGCACGGCCACCGCGCCCAGCTTTTTTGACTCGAAAGGAATGTTGCGAATAAACTGAGCGAGCCGCCCCTCCTCCAGGGAGAGTTCTCAACTTTTCTTGACTCAAAAAACGCTCCCGCTCACGCTCTCTTTGATTCTTTCGTTTTCTACTTCTTTCCCTACAGAGTCGTTTAATGAGAAGAAAAAACAAACAGACAAGGCTTGTAGTATACTAATCAGGTAGCTACGTAACACACAGTGAAAAGTGTCCTCATCATCACCGTGGTGTATAGTAAATTGATTGTGTTGGGAACAAATCCCTCGCGCTATTTTGGCCACGCCCCGTGTACATTTCACCTGTTCATTTGGTGATAAAGGAAGGCCACTAGGGACCTTAAAAAACATGTTGAAAATTTTAAAAATAAAATACCCAACGCCATGAGTGGGTTAGTGACGGACGAAAAAGAAAGGAAAATGGATCCGATCCATATTCGAGATGTGGGGGGGGGGGGAACAAGGAGAAGGGGAGATAGTCTGTCACGAATCCGTCGTTTCTCAATCCTTGACACAAACAAAACACCAGTGTTATCGCTGCTCCCAATCAAGCCCCAATTCCTATGATGCGTCAATCGAAAGGTCATCGCCATGTTGAAAAGTGATCATTAACCGGGCGACATCTGAATATAGGACTCTGCCCATCCCAAAAAAATAAAACAAATCAAAATCAAAAAATATAGTAAGACCATGCAAGAAGAAGAAAAAGGAAAGTTCTAATAAAACATGAGTGGCCGGTGCTGGTATGTTGACGTTTCTATCGCATCTGGCAACTTTATGTTTTGCAAAGCGAGACGGTTTGAGCGTGATTCAACATCGGGGCGGTCAGGGCAACTAGCAGCCGAAATGACAACGACAGCAGCGGATGTCTTTTTTTCGAAGAAAAAAATAAAGAAAATAAAACAATTTCTCCTGCTAGAAGATATCCCAAGGGCAAGTAACATTCGCCCATGGCGAATACAAACCTTAAATACAAAAAAAAATGTCGCAAGGGCAAGGCGAGGTTGCACTATCTCGCCAACTATTTGGAGAACTGTAAAGGAATATTAAACGACAGCGGTGACATCCTATCCAGCAGCCCGTATCGCTATCTATTAATTGCCTGTCTATCTTATACGTCAGGCGAATAAATGAGCGGGAGCATCAACTGTAACCCAATCCCATAGGTTGGAGGTTATAGTCGGTTGGTTGCCCCGTCACGTTCGCACTCAGCAGTCAAATTAAACGCCAAAGTTTCAAGAGAAAAAAAAAAGAAATTCACAGCAGATGTATCAAATATCGCGCCATTTATCTTGCTTTCAACTGAAAAAGTCAACCAACCGTGATATGTTTCATTAACCATGAAACGAAGGAAAAGAAAGAAAGAAAATAAAAATTAATAATAAAAGGATGAGGGCGAGTTGAATAGGTAGTCGTGTGTTTCGATGGGAATGAGACAAGCGGTTGAGTTTTTTTTTCAATGCAATTCAAAGAAAAGAATTAAGAAAGAAAAAAGAAAACTTGTGTGATGTGCCATAAGAGGCCAATGGCGATACGCGTACTACGCGTTATTTCTGTACGTTTCTTATTTATAAGATAAAAGGTAGATAAAAAATTAAAAAAAAATGGAAAATTGTAAAATAAATAACAAAAATGAACGACATTTGTAGGCACATGAACCTCCACATTTGCTGAGAATTTTTCATTTCATTGTGAAAAACAAAAATTTCGTGTGTTTTCTCACTTGACACATTTTCCCCGCTCGTTTGAATCTGACGTTTGTGCAATTGACTCGATTTTGAATGCCGAAGAGAAATTGACGAAAAGAAAGAGAGACGGAACTCTCAAATTTCACACACTCGCTAAGTGCATACCACCACCACACGACACAGGTTTATATAATGTACGCGAGGATTTAATTGAAATGCTCCCCGGATAGCGACAGTAAAAAGAGACCCTGACTTATTTATCTTTCAAAAATAAAATGGCCATATTTAATAAATAAGCGACTTACCTAATAGTAACGGAACGTCCCATCACATCTCGTTTTCGGTTGTCTCGGAGAAGCTTCGTCTTGATCTCCAAAGATAAACGCAGGCCCTTGGAACAACCTAAATATTTAAAAATGATATACAAAACATCAAAATGAGAACACGATCAAAATTCACCTTTGGGAGAGAATAAAATATTAAAAAAAACGAAAGAATGCCATCAAGGCTGTCGTGAAAAAGCGGGTGGATTAAAACACACACACACACACAGCAGCAAACGTACACACACACATTTCCATTTTGATCAAAGGTTCAGACGCGGTGCAAAGTCTAAAGTTGTCTCCCGCCTATCTTGTTTGTTTGCCTCGTCGTTCGCTTTTCTCTTTACAAAACAGAAATGTCGGGGATAAAAATAAAGAGAAGAATTTGAGTGAACGACGGAGACGTGGGCGATAACCTCCAAAGTTAATAAGCGTAATAAAAGCGATAATCTCCCGAGAGCAAACGCAATACACACACACGCGCGTGCGCCATTTGGAACTGATAAGCCAAAAGACTCTCGCGGGTGATCCCTACTCCTTTCCCACCCATCCATCCCATTTTGATAATTCCCGGTTGTTTTGTTTTTTGTGTGTAACCCACGTCTATCCGAGGATAGAGCTAGCCGCTAGCGTGAAACCCCCAACGTCCAATCCGCTCCAAACAACAAACGCAACGTACAAATAGGCTGATGAAAAAACCGACTCACCTCTTGCTGATAAATCTCGAGCCAAAGACGAGCAACAAAAAGCAAACCAAAGTTTATCGCAGATAACCGGGGGAGTGTAGGAATAGAGGACAGCGGCAAATAATGAACGGACGAGCGATGAGAGCCCATCGTGAACAGTTTCACCGTTCACGATGGGCTCTAGTGACCGACTAAACTACGCATCTAAAAAGAACGATGGGCTTTTACTAATACCTACTCGGAGCCCAGTCCTGACAGAATAATAGTGCAGAATAATATGCACAGCTCTCTCTCTAACGTCACAAAATTCCTTCCCTTCTCTCCTCTGTTAGGTGTGTACCGATTTCTCCCGCCAGCATAGCCTGAGGTATAAAAGCAGAAAAAATAATCAAAATCTAAAAACTTTTCTTTCTCCTTCTCTCTCCCGACATCTTTGCAAGTTTTTTTAAAATTTTTCCAGCATAATGGAAGCACCAACAAAAGCCGATAATGCAGGGCAGCCATCTTTGCACGTACATAACCTTCAAAAGTTGGAACACGCGCCGACTCTTTTGTCAACTGCCCCCTACCCCCCAATGCATACCGTATTTTGCTAATCCAAACGCTCACATGCCTCTCACCGAACCATCAATTGACACAACACACACGACAACGTGCAGCCCCTATCAGTGGGATTTGGGTGCTTTTAAAAATGTGTTCCACGTCATACGCTGTCTCAATCAGGGCTTCTTTACTACTGGATGGATTGAGTTGGACGCAGAGGTGGGCTTGCCTTCGGCTTGGATGGTCTGTCCAGACACGAGTGACATGTTAGACAAGAACTAATTACACAAGCACATGTTTACCTCTGCTTCCTGGAAGTTTGCTGCATGCTTTTTAGCTGGAAGTGGAAAGCATACTAGCATAGTACATCACTACTTGAGTGACACATCGACTGCTTTTGAAGTACCAATTATTCAAGAGTCAAGAGAGAACCTGTAAAATAAAAGAAATACAATCATCTTGTTTTTAAGTTATTGCCATCAATGTTCTTAATGTGGTAGTAAAATAATAGTGTTATAGTGCTTATTACCTGTTGCATTCATCCAAAATATTTAGGGCCGGAAAGCCAATGTTTGGTAGCAAAAGCTGTGGCTGATACCTAATGGGGAAACAAAACGTACAAAATGTCTAGTATCTAGGAATGGTAATATAATACAGAGATGTGTGCAATCAATAAAGTAAGATCAGTCTAGAGTTACCAACTTACTTACACATCAAATTAAGACTTTATTTGATCTGTAAAACCAGTAAAATCAAAGAAGCTGGAACACAGGTGCCAACAAGCAAAAGACACTTCTTTTCATTTCTTTAAGTCTTTAATTGAAAGCATTGGAAGAAGGTTTATAACTTGAACACCTGAACCGAACAAACGAGTTGGCAGGCTGACAGTCTGTGGCCTAACTGATAACGCGCCGTAACGCGCCAAACTTAGGGCCGACGACGCCATTTGTTTTGTGGACGAACTTTCGTGAGAACTGAGAAGAAATAAATTTACGACGTGGTAATAAACAGTCACCTGGTGGGAAATCGGTAATAATTTAAAATAATAGCCAATTACAAATTATCAATTTTGATTTAAAATTTCCTGCCAAGGAAAAACTGTTGAAAATATTTGGTTAGTTCTTCGCAGAACATATATATTCGACCATTAGGATGACAAGAAAAAGCGGCTGACAATTTTTTTCAACATTTTCTTAACATGTCTAATTAGAGAGTATTAAGGTCAATCTCTGGTTTGGTTTGTGATCCAACGGTCTAACTAACTTCTTGTAGAAATGACCACTAACTAACCTGCTTGCTATTAGCGTATATCGACTAACTTGACGTGTGATAGCTGAGCCAGTTTAGAATTCGGGATTCGACAATTTGCGTACCAATCAAAATTTCTCATTTGTACATTAACTTTTTTAATACGTAGCCTAATACCTTTCTGAACTATATATAGACCATATACCAAAACACCTATATACATGCATTGGCCACCGAAAAATCTGTTCTGTTGGTAAAGAAAGATAATCAAAACCGACCTCAAATCACAGACATTGCTCATTCCCCAAAAAATTTGTTTCATTGGAGAAGAAAAACGATTATGAGGGCACCACGCACAAGAACAACTCCGTTCTCATGCCTACGAAATTGAAAGTAACAAACCAAGAGATGGACAAGTCATGTCCTCCTAAACACCCAAGACTTGTTAACCGGAAACGAGTATCCGATTAAAGTCGACAAGACGCCTAAGCATGTAATAATCAAAGTGCTGAAAGGAGTCAAATCTGTATAACGGTGCGCGGCGGCCAGCCGGAATGGAATTAAACAAGGAACCAGGGAACTGGAAGGATCCAAAAAGTCAGTTGCCAGCAGTTTGAATTTTTTCAAGATGTAGATTGCATAATTACATTTTTTTAGCAGCCATCTAATAATTATTCCGATAGATAAATATGGCACACTCTATTGGAATAACCGCATAACTGTTTTAATTATTTCAATAAATGATTCGAAATTCAGAAAATATTAAACATCAGAAAAAATGACAAGTTTTCCTTGGAAGTCCGGCGATAAGAGCACTGGTCTAAATAAAATGCGAAAATGATTCATCAAGTCAACAAGCATGAATTCGACACGCGTCGGCCAATAAAATAAAACACCAAAGAAAAAACAAGAACGCTGTAGGGCTATCAGCTGGGCTTCAGTCGTCGATCTGTTCGACCCTTGCCAAAGAATTGAAAACGCAATGTGGCTGTGCAATAACCACTAATGGCAAATGAATTAGATCAAGAGATGTCCTACCTTGAAGTTGGAGATCATCGTCCATTCCATTCTTCGGGTTGGCCTTGGATTTTCCGCATTCCATTCGGATGTCGTCGGAGGTGATGAAACGGCCGTTCATTTCCGTGACGCAAAGTTCGTCCATGGTCGACCTCACTGCCTTGGTGTTGACAAAACTGGAATATCAGTTTCACTTGTTCACATTGATTGAGATTCATTCAATTCACTCCACCGACTGGCGACTAGCCGACTGCTACACTACCATCTACGCTTCAATCTGTTGAGAAACTGACAAGGTAAAAGCGACAACGCGGCAACAGAAGAATAGATCCGATTTTGTCTAAACTGCTGTTGGAAAAAGGAGGATAGACTTGATGGTTTCATTTTCTCACCCTTACCTCTATATTAGAGACAATGATGCCGTAATGGGCGCTTCCTATTAAGCCAACCTATCCTCCTTTTTTCACAGGTCAATCTTTTCCCATTAGGGCGTTGTCACTGGCCTCTGAGATTGGCGCAAGCCAATAGAAACCCCTAGCCGAGGCTATTTTAGAGGTTAAAACAACAAATGCGACCTTCAATTTAACAACAAATTTAAAACAGCTCAATGTTACCTATGGGTAACTTCCTCTTGCATGGCTGCACACTCTGCAAATGTCGCAATGCTTTCCTTAAAAAAAAATGTACAGATATGTTCGTCGCAATGAAATTAGAATCTATTCAACAGTGTCGTTACTTATCGTTCAAGTTTGGTGGTTAAAATTGATCGTTGAATTGTTTTTTCTTATTGAGTCGCCCTTGATTTTCTATCTCGTCTCCCATTGTGGAAGGAAACGTTTTTTTTTATGGGAGCTCCACTCAACAAGATTACACGAAATTAAATGTATGAGGCCATCGTTGTCGTACAAGGAGAAATGGACTGGATATTACACGGCGATGACAAGGACAAGCTTTTCCAAACCAAGAAATATGAAATCTACTTCCATTTCCGTGTCCAAATCGTCTGGCGCGTATATCTGTCCCAGCATTTTTGTAATCATTTTACCAAGGGAGGCACCACGAATTTCAAAGCTGCCCTCAATGAACCCAAATGAAAGTTGATTTTTTTAAATGGAACGGATGCGCTTCAGACTTTTAACACGTTGACATTTTCAAAAAATTACGAAATGTTTGATCGTTTTGGCTCGCAAAAAGCAAAGAAAGATTCAAAATTATAGTCTCCGGTAAGGTAGCTTTAAATTAATTTCAGAATCTAATCCAACGATTATCCGTTGGGTTGAATCCGCCAAAACAACAGGACTCGATTTAAAACGAAACAACAGTGTCCGTAATCCGGTGGCTGGAAGTGACGTCACGCTCATCTGCCGCGCTTACGTCTTCACTTCTCCGCCGACGTGGGGATATTACCAGACGACCAACGAGCAACGAAACCAAAGAATTAATTTACATCAACAAATCAGATCCGCCGTCCGTGTTTGGTGCGAACTTTAATAGAATTTTAATAATTTAAAGAAAATTAAAATGTCTATTTTCCATACGACAACGAAAGAAATGGAAATTAACACGACATCGTTGGCCATTGGAGGAGAAGCCGACCATTACTAC
The DNA here is from genome assembly GCF_021234035.1 of Daphnia pulicaria. Lineage (NCBI taxonomy): Eukaryota > Metazoa > Arthropoda > Branchiopoda > Diplostraca > Daphniidae > Daphnia > Daphnia pulicaria. The sequence goes on from NC_060924.1 coordinate 31,170, forward strand.
CAGAGCACTTTGACGCTGTACAACGTCACGTTTCTACTTATAAAATAGATATTTGGACATGTGTAACTAATTTGCTTCCAATTTTTTTACAGATGGGGGCGTTATTCTAAAACATTTTCAGCTGCCATTGGAACGACAACTCTTCGTACATGTTACATGAAATGTGTGCAAAGGTAAATAAATTTACAAATTCAACTTTATTTACAAATCACTCATTTTTTAATCCATTTTATTTTCAGGCGGTGCAAAATAAATAGCATATATTTAACTTTTGATGGAGAGCGATGACAATTCAAAAACTAACAAAGTTGACACGGGATTTACTTTCAGTGGGTGGGGCGTTAATGCTGGCGCTAAAGTCGCAGTAGAAAAAACTAACATCACAATGCCGAACAAGACCACTGAGATCTTGCTAATCGGCTTTTGCTAATACCTACTCGGAGCCCAGCCCTGACAGAATAATAGTCGCGTGGTGACTATAAAAAGCCAGGGGAAATAAAAGAAAATGGGATAAAGAAAAACAAACAGACACACAACCAAGGGCTAGATCCTTTCTAGATTCAGAGAGAAATTAAGAGTTAAGCTAGACGAAACCGAGGAATAGGTTTGGAAACTCGGATGAAAATCGAAGACGTGGCGCATGCGCAGCTCTCTCTGCGCACTTGCACAAATGCCCACGTAATGCTGCCAATACTCTATACAAAAACCCATTCGAGTGAATCTGCCCAATTTTTCGCAGTCATTCGTGAATTTTCATTCAGTTTGAAACGTACGTCAAAGTGTCATAAAACTTTATACTGTTCCCCGGCCTCATCTACAACACAGCAGTAATAACCTTTTTGAATGTAAGTTTTTTTCCTACTGATTGACTACTGTACAGTTTCTGCTGAAATAATAGAATTATTACTAGAAATTTTGGAAATTCTCCAAAATTTCTAATTTTATTAACAGTGTATTTATTGTGTCTGTAAAATATGCGCCAACAATAGGATGGCGCATTTTTCTGCAGTCTCAGTTGCTTTGCTGTTGGTTTTAACGAGTTCGACCATCGCTGCCTTGGAGGATCTGGAGAACGGACTGCCGTCCTCATGCGCGGATCTCAAAAGCATTGGCCACACCCTGAATGGATTTTATTTCGTCATGGGATCTGCCAAATTGGAATCCGTTTACTGCGATTTCACCAAACTCCCAGACGATGCGGGTAAATGACTAAATGTTTTAGATTCTCACGTTATTCATTTGCAATTATCGATTTTTTAATTCTATGTTTATTAATGAAAAGGTTTTCAGAAAGGGGTCGGGTACGTCAACGTCAAATTGGCACCCGTCGAATTCTCTGTCCTGAGACATTCTTTGTTGAGCACAACTGCTAAAACTCCGATTCCGTTCGAGTTGGCGTTGAAGAACGAGGGAAATGCCATGAATTTAACGTCGGGGAAATTCACGGCACCGCAAACGGGAATTTATTCCTTCTTCTTCATGAAATTGTGGCGTGATCAATCTGTGACTTCGATTTATTCCGCTCTTTATTTGAACGGGAACGTAATCGAGTCAAGTGATTCGAAACCGGCGAACGTCGAGCTGAAGAAAAAGTTGGAAAAAGGCGATCAAGTCTGGCTACAGCTTGGTAAGGTGGGCCTACCCATGGATGACTACAGTGACTACAGTCATAGATTCGAGGGTTCCCTGTTGAACGAGGAAATTGCGGCGTCCCTTTGAAGTTCAACTTGATCGGTGACCCAAACATTTTGGTTTTATGTCGGAACGAAATTTTGACGTAGGAAATTTTAAGGCGGTAGGGAATTCATTCGTTTCCAATTTTATTTAGAGGTAGAAATCGGTAGAAAATGTCTGTACCAACATTCGACTGTCGATGATGCAATTAATACACATACTTAATACATGCGCAAACCTTCATGTTGTTTTTTTCTGCAAAACTCTAGACGTAATAACAAACAAAAAACCGAATTTTGATTGCCAGATTGGCAAATGCATTTGTGGACAAGAAATGGGAGAAAATTCATTCCCAAATGGAAGGGTCATTCCCCTCCAAATATTCATTTAAAGATTGGAATTTCCAAATAATTTTTTTACTGAAGAATTTAAATTTCAGATTCTCACGTCTACATCTGTCTACACCATTATTTTAATTTAACAATACCAAATTTTAATTGTTTCCTTCTCACGGACGCAGAATGAGAAAATATAAGGAAGGGGAGGAAATTGAAAATTCGATCAACTAGAATTCGTAAAGGGGTGGGAAATTCTTGACGAAAATTGAACAATGTAAAATGTATGCAACTAAGCATTTTTAACGCACAAACAAATTTTCAAGTTTCTGTCTGTAAAAATGTGGACGCGACCAGAAGAAAACCAATTTGATTGCAGAATTTACTAAATACGGGACTACAAACTTGGATGGTCCATTGCTGAGAATGGACTCTTTCAACTGGCTGACGGTCGAGGGCCAACTGGGAACTTTCATTACTTTTATCTCGATCTATACACCGATCAATCTATCAACCTCTCCTCGCTCCTTTCCTTTATACCTGCACTGCACCCCAAATCTATAGAAAACTCCCCAAAGTCTATCTTGGCTCGCTCCTACTCACCGAGACCTAGTTGACAAGGTGCGTGAAATTTCAAATAAAAATATTAAAACAAACAAACAAAACATGTCGCTGATACTTGAATAACAACTTTCTGCTTAAGGTATTAAATCATTTGTAGGGATTCGTACTGGACAAGATAATTCATTGAAAAATGCAATGTATAGCTTCGTTTAGTTGATACAGCACAGCGGTGCCGATGGGCAGTCAGGAAATGGACGCCCTGCTAAAGTATTAGATTCCGTCGTGCGTTAGAGTTGCGTTAGCCACGCGCCAATAACTTGGAATTAAACATGCGGCGCGAAAGGCCCGGCTGGTCAACGGAATTTCCGCGGAAGTGAAATCCATCTGCAGAAACCTTATTTGATACCGTACTGATATTGTTGTTGTTATTAGTATTTTTCTTTTTGGCAATAGCTCCAGAAGAGATGGGCACGACGCAATGAGAAATAAAAGGGGCCGACGAACAAGTGAATTTTCGCACTCTCCATCGATTAAAGGAGAATTGCATGACAAATGCAGTCGTCCGAAACATAACCAAAACAAAGTTGTAGCACATGTGAGGATCAAGTCGTTTAAGCCTCATATCTTGTCCGTGGGAATATCTCATCAGCGTTTTTAAAATCACTAATTATTCCGATAGATAAATATGGCGCACTCTATTAGAATAAACGAATCATTTCTACATGCCGTATAGAAATGTTTTAGTTTTTTTAATAAATGATTCGAAATTCAGAAAATCTGTAACATCAGCAAAAGTGACAATTTTTTCTCCGACAGTATTGCGATAAGAGCACAAGTCCTAATCAAATGCGAATGATTCATCAAGTCAACAAGCCTGAAATAAACAGCCCGATGGCCAATCACAAATTCAAAAGAAAAAAGGCCCTGTATCAAGCTGTGCTTCAGTCATCGATCGATATGACCCTCGCCAAAGAATTGAAAACTAGGCTGAAAAATAGTCTCTTAATGCCTTATGAATTAAATATATTTCCTACCTTGAAGTTGGCAATCAGCAGTCGTCGTCGAAACAGCCGGCCATTATTAGATTGGGCGCAGATCCAACTCGCTAGTTCCAGTTGCGCACATTCCGTCTTCGGGCTGGCCTTGATTTTCCGCATTCAAATCGGACGTCATTGGAGGTGATGAAACGGCCGTTTATTTCTCGACGCAGTTCATCCACAATTCAACAGTCGACGTCACGATGGCGGATCCAACTAGATAAAAATCAGTTTCACTTGATCACATTGATTGAGAATTGGGATTCATTCAATTCACTCCACCGACTACTGCACTATACCCTCTACGCTTCACTCTGTTAAAGTGAACTTGTTAAAGCGACAACGCCCAACAGAAGAATAGATCCGATTTTGTCTAAACTGCTGTTGGAAAAAGGAGGATAGACTTGATGGTTTCATTTTCTCACCCTTACCTCTATATTAGAGACAATGATGCCGTAATGGGCGCTTCCTATTAAGCCAACCTATTCTCCTTTTTTCACAGGTCAATCTTTTCCCATTAGGGCGTTGTCACTGGCCTCTGAGATTGGTGCAAGTAAAATATAAACCCCTAGCTGAGACTATTTTAGAGGTTAAAACAACAAATGCGACCTTCAATTTAACCGTTTCTTTTTCTTTTTTTTTATCCTTCCCTTTGGCTCTCGTCCATCCCTCACTTCGGTTATCCTCGAGCTAAATAAGGCAACATGCAGCAAAAATGAAGTGAAAATAGTTGCTGCCTGCAATGCTTGTTGCCATCCATCCCATCCTATTTGGTTGGCGGGAATTTTCCTCATTTGTGCCGTCGCAAATTCAAACAAGAGTATAGCCTCGAGTATAGCAGCTGTGAACTGAATGTGGAGCTCAATAGCAAGACTAATTCAATTGAGTATATGGCGTATTATTTCTACAGGAGGAAATGTAACGGGAATTATCCGTTGGGTTGAACATTACGCAATTCGGTGGCTGGAAGTGACGTCACGCTAATCTGCCGCGCTTACGTCTTCACTTCACGAAGTTGCTGGCGATGCCGCGATGGAAACGATTTCCTTCAGAGTTACAAGTTAGTCTCGAATGCGATTTCAAATGAATTTGGGGTTTTACTTTTTTTTTTAAATTACGACAGATAATCGCATTCCCTGCAGACCAACCGAACCGATGTGAATCCAAAAAACGGTAGGGCCTAACCCAACCGAACAGTCATAAATTGATCGGATACCTTTCCAGGTCTAAAAAAAAAAATATCGAAAAAGAATCAATCGCTAGTCTGTTAGTTTGATCAAAATATGCCTGTCTAATAAAAAGAAAAAATACGCAATGAGACCCGCAAATAGTGAAAAATGAATGTGTCCTACCTTGGAGGATGAAGGGCAAGTATCACTGGGCAATTAGACATCTCCTGTTACTCCATACAAGTGCAGAATTTGGGGATTCAGAAATTAAAATTGAAAAGAGAAATTGTCGTGAATACATTCGTACTCACATGGATGTAGGCTACACGAGGACTATATGAAGAAATACAAGGAAGGTGAGGAAGAGCCAAGCCGTCCATCATCGATGGATAATCCAATCCAACGGGTTGCTGTTCACCTGCAATAAGTCAAACAAAAAGAAGAAAGCATCATTGTCAAAATTTAGAAATATAACAGCATACAGAATTTACCATTCACCAGCACGAAAAAAGCAACTATCAATTAAAAAAGTGGGCTTTGTTGGTGGAATAATTATCGTCAGTTATCGCTATATCACTATAGAACTACCACATAAAAGCTGCCGATAAATGTTTAAAGAGATGTGCAAAGTAACTGAAACTGATTGTTTTGACAGCCGAAAATGATAGAAAACAAAGAAATGTCTTCGTAAATCTTCGTTGGCGCGCAAGAAGGGCCAGATTTTGGTATTATTACACAGACACAGAGTTTAACGCAAGTAGATTATTAGTAGATAATCTACGAAAGTAAATCAATTGTCGGGTACCTGGGCATATTCCCGTCGCGATCGACTGCAGGTGTGACGAAAGCGAACACTGAAGTGATCCAACTCGCCAGTGAAGTAAGACAAGTTGTATTAGCATAAGAAGCAGGGAAGCTGGTTGATCGTACGTCGCGAAGATAATGATGGAGCAGAATGTTGCTGGAAGCCACTCTTCTCTCATGGACAAAAGCCAGCATTGGCTCAAGGATCTCCGTGCCAGGACCACACGATTCCATAAAGAAACGGCGTTGTAGACTAGACCGACATCGGCTGCGGACTCGCAATCTCATGGGACGTAACACATAGTGCTGTAAAAACAAGTTGGGAATTAAAAAGAAATCTTTAAAAATAAAAATAAGATTTTTGCGTCTTACTTGAAGATTTTTAGATTAAACCCCTCCAACTTTTCACTAAAGAACGGCTTCTGGCGGGGTAGTATGGCAAAAAAAAGGCATCCCCATGAAGACAAAATGTTGACCGGAGCTAGTATTCAGCAACACCAGGATTCCACACCCCAACCACATGTGAAATTCACTAACATGGATTAGCTAACGGTAGTGCCAACGGGTTAACTAATAAAAATGAAGCTCTACGAACTATTATGATGTACGACAACGCCTTTTCTGGCTTCTGGGCAGGAAGTTCTCAGTCATTACCGAAACCAAGAAAAAATAAAGTGCTAAGAATGTCATTTTAAGTAATAAGCTGACAACTGAGCTTACAGTTTTACATAATCATCTCAACAATTAGCTTTTGTAGGAATAGAAATACCAGAGGCAGGATTGCAGGAACAAGCTCATAGATGGGGATCTAGCGTGCTCTGTAAAAAAAATGTATTACATTAATGAAAATATGGCATTAATAAAGCATATAAATTTTTACCTTTTCTAAGAAGCACACTGAAATGTTCATGATTAAACTACCGTAAAAACGGAATTCACAGCAACCAACAGCATTACTCTTCAAGTTGAGATAAATTTCCTGATGCTAAAGAAAGTATCATGAAGTATTGCAGTAGCGTGGTGATGGGTGATATTGATGCTTATTACCTTGATCATACAGGTGATGAAGTCTGTAATAAGGCATTTGACGTGGTTGGGTTGGTGTGGTACAGGAATGGGAAAATACCTTATCTCCACACATTTGTATTCCACGATATGTGGGCTTCAAACATGAGTTTAAGGCTTTTGACAGCATGAGGATCTAATGGATGGAAAGTGACTGAGCCCTCAGTAAACATGTTGGAATGACTCAGAGTGACAGTATGCATCTAGAACTTGAAGAATAAATTAGTATAATATAAAAATAAGGACACTAGGTCAAGATAGACCTGCATAACAGCATAAGATAAGAAGTTCAATTTGGTAATTGAAATCACAGGAATAACAATAAAATAAGTATAAATTAGCAACAATTTGTTTCGCCCATTTCGCCTCATTTCACGAAGTGGGAACAATAATAAGGACGACACTGCAGACATCTAGTATTAAGTTTTGAAGTTTAGTTGCATCATTGCACTTACAGACCAAGACCAAGACCATGCACACACTCACGGGCCGCTCACAGCTCACACAGTCTCAGTTGCTCACAGCTCACAGATATACAGATATGAGTATGATATTACACGTCGTAACTTAAATAAGTTATTACTTCAAAACAAATTTTAAAAAAGTTAAACAGCGGAGATCGGATAATGAGTTGGAATGAGAAATGAATAATGCAATGTCGCAAGCCAAAAAAACTATTGCAACGTCAGGCCGCTAGGTGCGCTGCAGTCTGACGTTGCGCTACTCTTTTGCCTCTTGGTGTAGTAATGAATCTTCCGACCTGCAACGTCAGCCCCTTACTTCTACATCAACGTCAGCCCCTTACTTCCCCATTTAATCATTTATGACTGCTGCTGGAGTGCTGGGCTACTACTCCCGTCAGAGGCGCTGCGGCCAGATTGTTTTGGATATTCTTTTCTTTGATGTTTGTGTCATTCGATTTCTTTCGTGCAGCGTGTGTACATGTTTGTGAGTGATTCAGTGTGTGAATTTATGACAAAACTTAAACAAAACACTAGGTCTATGGAACCTACCGGGCGCTCTGGCTCGCGGGCCGTTGATTGCCATTTCCGTTGGTATTTCCTCCATAAGGCGACCGTCATAATCGTTATCAAGTTGGAAATTGTTCTCAGACGACAATGGACGGGCCAGGAAGAAGCGATTAAATTGCTGGGACCTATTTAGCCAAGGACTTATTGTCCCTTGGGCCGTAGTGGCCATAAGGAAACAACAGGTCGTTGCCATCTATCAATAACGAACAGGAATAACATACACGTATACAATAAGGCTTGACTGTTTTTAAATTTGATTTTAAACTATTTGAAATATAAGAAAATAAATCGCTGATATAATTACCATTAAAGAAGACACAGATGCAGACGATTCGGTCATCTTGATAGTTCTTTCGGGACAAGGAGCGTAAAAGAAGCGGTCAAGTCGGCAGTTGCGGTGGGATGACTGACGAGATGAATTCTTTCGATATTTATATAGGCCCCAACCACACACAGAGAAGACTTGCGGGAAATCACACACACAACATAAGATCCGCGCATGTCAATAAAAAACAATGAAAATTCTCTTCTCAGACATCTAGCAAAAGGATGGCAAGACAGTTTAATTAGCTTTTGGTTTTTTATGATTGTGGGATTTGGGCATCTTTTGTCAATTTAATAGACTTTGGCCGTTTGCCGACAGGATTCCGCAGCATCGGACATTGACAACTCTAAATTGGTAATAGTGGAATTTGTGTTACCTTGAACTTGAATGTTCTCATAACAGATACATGTTTTATTTTTTGGGAGGTGAGACATTTTCGAAATATGTGAAGCGTACTGTACATATGTTATTGTCCATATAGAAACTTATTGAAAAACAATTGCGTATTACCAACATTTGACCTTCAAACGTTTCTCAGAACTACTTTTTGTAAATTACATTGTTGTTGACCTTATTGGTCAGCCTTGACAACAAACGTTTCTTTTCTCAGAACTGCTTTATTCCTAAAATTCTTAGTATAGGCCCAAAACGACGCATCGTCGATTCCTGTTCGGAGTTATTAGCAGCGGCCTGATGGATGGGATCATCAGTTGCTGGTTTTCCTAGTTGAGTAGAGTTGTTCTTTTTCGTCGTTCCTTAGAGAAAATCTGAAACCGTTTAATTTAGAATTGTTTGGCGTCTTGTAGTTAAAATGGCACAACAAGTAATTAATAACGCTGCTCTTTCAACTAAGACTGATCTACCGCCGGCCATTTCATTAGCGTCGTCATCTTTTTGGTGCCAAACGAAAGCTACAGTCGAGGAAATCGATTTAGAATGGACGATCGAACGATTGACGTTTTTAGATAATGGTGGAATGTGGGAACCATTGTCGGCCGAGTTTTCTAATAATATCAAGCTGAGTATCAATTTGGATCCGCATTCCCAAATTGTAGGAATAAAGCTACTTTACCCAGCTTTTTCATCTCCAATTAAAGTGGAACTCGCCATTTTCAATGAGAAATGCAAGAAAATTTTCCAGAATACCATCAGTATTCGACAACCTACTAAATTCCTTGTAAACGTGTTTGATGTTAGCAAAAAAGACTTGCTCGAGTCTGGGGATTTTTTGAATGGGAATATCACCATTTATTGCAAAATCGGATCTCTGAAAAGAAATGTACTGAAGGGAAAAGCTACAGCAACCGAAGGATATCTTCACAAAACCCCAACCAGAGACAACAACCAAGATCGTATTCTCCATCAGCTCGAAGAACTTTTTGAAAAAATGCCCTTAAGTGATGTCACTTTTAACATCCGTGGTCGCAAATTTGGAGCCCACAAGGCTATTTTAGCAATGACGAGTCCGGTGTTTGCCGCCATATGTTTCAGCACCCGACCAAAGAGTTGCAGTCCGGACAGGTGGAAGTGGATGATATCGATGCTGATGTCTTTCAAGAAGTTCTTCGTTTCTTGTACACCGGCTTACCACAATCAACAGCCATGGACGCTATGGCACCGGCACTTTTGGCTGCTGCCGACAAATATATTTTGGAAAACTTGAAAACTTGGTGTGAAACTCACCTGATCCGCCAAATGTCCGCCAAGAACTGCCTGGATTTGCTGACCCTCGCCACCCACCACCACCATCCAGCGGAGCACCTGAAGAAATTTGCCATCGAGTATTTCCGCCTTTATCCAAGTAAGTTCATGTTGAAATAATTTAATTTAAAAAAGAACATTATTAAATTAATCATCGTTCTGATTATTTTTCTAGATGAAGTCATGGGAACAGACATCTGGAAGAAGCTGAAGGAAGAAAATCTGGCGTTGTTGTGCGACTTGCAGCAGTTGGCTCTCACCGCTCCGATTGTATAGCTAGAAAGTCCTCGTATAGTACATTCCATACTCTTTGTCAGTCTATTTTATTATTTTGACTTTTTTTTGTAACACGGAATCATTCTGCTGGAGAAAGTCAGGTTTGATTTTCAGTGGTTATCTTGCTCGAATAACTAAGACACGTTAATTTTGCTGTTTGTTTCATGCGATGTGGTGTATGGACACAAGTTCTTTCTAATACAGACACTTTCATAATGGTTTACTCGTTTTAATTTCCCGGGTGATTTTCTTTAGCCCAAACAAATAATTCTTTAACGAATTGTAGTAGGGTGAATATTAAGTCCCATTAAGGGCAACGCATACGGTTAAACATTTTTCCATATTTCCCATGTTAATTCGTGATCGTGATATTAATCAGATCCAACTGATTGCTGGAAATGATCTTTCTATGTCTGAAAGTTATTTTACCACAATTAATTGCCATCATAAAGTTCGTCGTCGTAGCGGTAAATGTGACATCGATAGTTCCTTTGGGTGCTGCCGATGCCCATCCAGCAAGCACAAGGCAGGAGAGTAACATCAAAGCTGTTGATGGGGGGCAGGTAACATTCGCCCATTTCGAATACAAACCTTAAATACAAAAATACAAAAATAAAAATAATAGAATCAAAGTCTCATGAGTCTCATTTCCAACATGTTGGGAAAATGCCAGCATTTGTTAATATTTAATAGGATTTTAAAAAAAATAAAGCTGCCAATCAAATCAGAAAATTCTAGCGAATATCGTCTCAAGTGTATCTGATGTGCCCATCTATTTTAAATCTACACAGATAATTTAAACCTGTTTCATATATGATTATGTTCATTTCAAATATGATTTTTGATTTCAAAATTTCTTATTGATTAATTGTACCAAAAGAAAAAAATTTACCGAGAAGAATAATCTGAGACCCCCAAACATCTACAGGTTCATTTTTAACATCATATCGTATATCATTTCTAGGAATCCAATACTCGGCTATCTTTTAACAAAAAACATCACGAGCTATAGAATTATCAGACCATACGACGTGGGATGGGATGGGTGGATTTGGGCAACTAATCAATCAATCAATCAATTAACCAGCAGTAGACAGCGGATTTGTTGATGCATCCGAAATGTTATTAGGCTACTCGTATCACTTGGCCAGGAATATTCAATTACATTTCTGTTGATAGTCTTGCACTCCATGTTGGATGGCGCAAACCAATAAATAAATAAATAAATAATTTAATGAGGAACCCGACACACTTGCACACGTAATGTGAAACTCTATTCGTGCGAAACTCTATACAAAAACCCATCCATTCGAATGAATAATTTGCTCAATTTTCCAGTATGAACACGCAGTCATGTGTGAATTCATATTCAGTTTCAAACTTACACATCAACGTCAAGTCGTGTCAATATTTCTCGTTAATTCGTCGTAAATTACATCTATACAGCATAAGGTAGACCCCTTTTCTAGTTTTATACAACGACATTGACTTCAAAGATTTGAATTTTTGTGAATTATAAAATCACCCTCCAGGCCTCCACCGAAGATGACAAACATCCTCGCCATCATTTTGGCTTCTTTGGCCATTAGCTGCAGCTGCCAGTCAAACAACCCCGTTGCTTCATCTTCTTCCTGGGCGAAACTGCGAATCTCACCGGACACGTTCAGTTTCATGGAGTACGGTAACTTTGTCGTTAGAATTTACGAACACGCCAATAATCACGTGGCAGCAATAACAGCCAGCCAAAAAAGGTATTTCTACCAATTTCTACTCTCCTCTCGCGCTATTGGACCACTCAAGTGCCGTCAGTTCTTACAACGGATTGACGAAACAGCCAGAGATGTTATTCCGCATTGTAATGTGGAGCAACAAAGTCCAAAAAGAAGTTGTACAACATTTGAGTGGAATTACTGGTCATCCAATCAAATCGTATCAAGTGAGCGTCATTCCCTTGGAGAATTTGATTCTCATCAGCGGCTCACCCCCAGTGGATTTTTGGCTGAATCCATGGTGGACATATTATGACGGCAGAAAAACCCTTTGGCTTTCTCTGTCGTGTTATGAGCAGAAAGTCTGCGACAAACTGGCAAATGTAATGCGATGGGATCCCACTCAATTCGCACATTTCAAACTTCTGTACAGTTTTTCGTCGCATCAGACGTGGCAAACCTAACAGGCGACCATTAGCATCGACAGTGTCACTTCCGGTCGATTGGTCTCGACTCTTTTAAAGAAATTTCAAATGACAAATCAGATTTATCTGACGGCCAACGACGAGATGAAAATGTTGAAAGAAACGACCACACAATCCTAAGGAACACATTTGAAGAAAACGAGGTTGCGTCTAGAAACACGGAAGTTGAAATTTTAAATATTTTAAAAGGTTTGCTGGTCACATCCAGGACGACCATCGAAGAAGAAAGCGACAAAATGTGGGACTCTGTTTTCTGGGATGACGAAAATTACCGGCCGGACAAGACGGCCAAAACTTTGAACGAAATCGTCAACAAACTGAACAAGGAAACTCAAAAGATATTCATTGACATCATGTTTCAAGCGGAGGAACCGGAGGAACATTTGGAATACTCAAACAGTTGGGCTGACGTGGACGGAATCAGATCAATCATTTCAGGGAAAATGGCAACCAATTCCGATAGTTCCCGGCGAGTCGATATTTCAATAGAAGAAATTGAAAAATTATTACAAGATAGTAGAAATAGAAATCACGTCCAATGGGACGGAAAGAAATTTGTGCCAAAACCTATTCAACTGAGCCGAATCAATTTGGCCAAATTTCGTGATGATCTCCAACTGTTTCAGGATCGCAACGTTAGTGTCCGTTACACGATTGCCGATCTTTTGGCGTCGATCAAATTTTTAGAACGCGAAGGACTGAAAATCACTGATGAACTCAAAGGTTTGAAAAAAAAAAAAGATTGAGCAAAAATTTGATTCATGTTATTTAATTATTGGAGAAAAATTAATTATTCTTCTGGTTAACTCTCGTTTTTTATATAACGACAGGGTGACTACCGGACCCATTTCCCGGGGGTTAGATGTTGCAGAAGGAAATTGCCGCGTCCCTCGTTGAGGTTCAACATCATCATCGCGGCGACACCATCCAAAAGACATTGTCTTTTGGGGAAGGGAAATTTAAGGGGGGGGGGGGGGATATTATTGATATGATTCTAATTCATTTTTCATTATGGGATAGGAATTTCTTTAAAAATGATTTAATTGCCAGATGAAAATATTTCTTTTTTAAATTTCGCTTAATTAAACATTATGAAAAAAATACGCCTACACACCTCATTTTTCTTTAAGGAAATCTTTCACAATTTTAATTTGATTTTAATTCCTTTTAATTATTTACTTTTCTCACGGACGCGCAAAACTTTACCATCGACACTCAAAATCCCGAAGCGTGTCTAATTACCATCAAAGTCAAAAAGTCATCGAAATTTGGGTTGAAGAAGTCTACGGTCGGCTTCGTTAGAATGTTCGTGTCCGATTTGATGGACTACGAAAACAGTCAATTCAGTGTTCTAACGATGCAACTGACCGACGAATACTACAATCCAGTGGGTGAAGCATGTCTCGAGGTGGATATGAAGGTCGGTGATTTGCCGGAAGTCGTTGCCAGTCCGGCCGAGCTCAAAAGGCAAGAGCGCAAACTAAAGGCTCGCAAGATCCTACACGGCAGCAAACCGAACGCGGCCATGAAGAGCCCAGAGATCCCAGAGAAACCGAATGGACCAAAACCCGTGAGAGGTTGGCGGAAGCTGAAAGAGTTGCTCGTTAAATACGAATTCCTTATCCAAGATGATCGTTAAACGAGTCGGCAGTACAAATCTACGAGGTCAAAGTTCTGATGGTAAACTTGCAGGTTTTGTCTTAGTTGGGTAAGAGGAGAGAGCAGGAGGAGAAGTTTAAGGAAAGAGCGCTAGAGGAAGTCGAGATCAAGAGTGCATGTTGGGAAGGAACGGATAAAAAAAAAAAGAGTTTCATTCATAGGAAGTAATGCGTTGCCAGTTTCGAGTTTTTCAAGAAGATGGTGGACCGGAGAGATGACGAACAGCAGGGAGGTGGAAACCGGAAGTAGACAGGACAGGTTGATGATATAAAGTGGAGAGGAGGACTGGACGAAGAGACAATTGACCCGAGTATTCTTTATATTTCTTGTACCTTTATATCTTCCCCTTAATTCTTTACCTTCATTTTTTATTTCTTCTTTATATCTTTTTCTTCTTCTTCTTTCATAATTGGGTCGGATATTGCAAGTTTCATCCGACAAAACTTTAATTCGACACCGATTTGATGTTACCTTCGACAAGAGGCAACTGCATTTCGACTGGTGCGAGAATACGTAGACACAGTGTAGCAAAAAGTACTTTGACAATTAGTTTTTAAGATTAGGTTAAGTTAATTAAGGTAAATTTAAGTTAGGTTAGGTCGAAGTATTTATGCGCTACATCTGTTGTCGAAATATTTTCGTACCATTGTGGAAATGTATTTGCTTTGCTTGTTGAAGGTGTGCGTCGAATGGATGTCGAATTAAAGTTTTGTTGGGTGAACGTGTCAGTATTCCCACCCGATTTCTTTTCTTTTTTTCTTTTATTCCTTCGTGTATTCCTTTAAAAAAATTATTCACCCTCGTATTCATCGATACTTGATACTTGAATAGCAATTTTGCTATGTTCAAAATTCGAAATAAACATCTAAAAAGAAAACAGCAAATGACTTTTGGTTTTTCTTGTTACGGACATACTAAGTCGAGTTAAGTAATCTCAACTATTTAATCAACGTTAGAAAAAAGGTAGCTTAAAAGTTAAAAGAGTAGAAAAATAAATCCGAATAAAAGATTACCCAGATCCTGGACGACGAATAAAATAAAACCCTTTAGCCCTGACCGCGGTTCGGAGACCAGTTTAACTTTCCGGAAGTAAAGAAATCCGACAAGTATTACATTTCCATGCGGGTCGAGAAATGGCGCAGACCAGAACAAGAAAATCAAATCCAATAAAGTTCCGCAGTAGCGCTTTTGAGGTGAATCAAAAATTCGTCATCGACACTCGGAATCCGGAATCGTGTCTCATGACCCTCAAAGTAAAAAAGTCGTCGAAATTGGGTTTGGAGACGTCCACGGTGGGCCTCATTAGAATGAACGTGTCCGATTTCCGATTTGATGGACATTATCAGTTGGAAGCACTTGAACCTCATTTGGTTGCGACTATGCGACGAGTCTCGCAATCCCCAGTGGGCACAGTGTGCAAGGCTTTGCTTGGGATGGAGTTAAAGATCGACGGCCTGCCGGAAGACATTCCAAATCCGGCCGAAGTCGAAAGACAACAGCACATAATGAAGGCGAAAAGAATCCAACGGTGGAGAATCTGATACCGGATGTACCAAAACCTACCATTAACCTGAAGCGGAAGCTGGATGAGTTTTTTTACCGAATGAATTTCCATCCGGCGGAGAATCGTACGCGTCGGCAGTAAAGTCTTATGAGCCATTGTTCGTTAAACTCACAGGTTTTGTCTAGTTGGCTAACGGATGGGAGGAGAGTTAGTAGATGTGGTAAAAAAATGGTAAATGGGTAGAGAAGATTTTCCAATAATTTCAAGTTCAAGCCGAATTTTCATTACTTTTTTATCGAGCCATCTATGAACCATTTTCGAAATAATATTTCGCAACCTCAATTACGCAACCTTGATTTCGAAACTTTGACTTTTCTGCAAACTTGCATGGGTCCGAGTCTTTATTCAAATCTCTATCTATTCTCCCATATTTCAAATCGACTTAAAAAATATAAGATAATCAAATAAAAGAAAATTCTTTTTGAACATTGTTGGAAATATAAATCATAGAATAATAACAAGATTTGGCTTGATGAAAGTCATGATTTTTCGAATAATTAATTTCACGCCGACTTTTGAATTTTGATTAATTACTTCTATTTCGAGGAGCACACGGGCACGCGCGCCTCGCCGATGAAGGCCAACACGACAAGATCACGAAAAAGGCAAAAAAAATAAAAATAAAAAAATAAAAAAAAAGAGAGAGAGTAAGCACATTAACATTTCATTTCATCATTCTGTCTCAGTGCGAGCGCGCACACGATAAATACCCCAAAGTCTTGGGGAAAACAAGGTGCATAACTGCATATCGCTAGCAAGTAAAGACGAGCGAGAGCCAGCCAGCAGGAGAGAGAGAGAGAGAAGGATGAGCCGACACATCTACATACGGTGAGCTGGAGGCTATAACAACGGCTGACTTAAAGGCGGCCCCCATCTTCTCCCGACGAGGAGAGTATAGAAGGGGGCTGAAGAGAAGAGGGAGGAAAGAAAAGAAGAAGAAAAAGAAAAAAAAGGAGGCAACTAAAGCGTGCCAAATTACCGGGCGCCCCGTGCGTGTCGAGCGGACCGCCATAAAATCAACACCCGGCCCTTTTTCTTTATTTTTTAAGAAAAAGAAGAAAAATAAAAAAAGAAGATGCGGCTGAGCGCGCAACGTTTCCCTTAGGGGCCTTTCCCCAAAAGAAATAAAAAGGGAAGAAGGAAAAAACCCTCACACCAGCTCCAACCACCGAAACTCCATAAATGTAAATATCGTCTAATAAATAATCAAAGGTGGGGTTGTGTTTCGCTTCCTATATCGCCGGATGATAGGAGGACCACGAGGAATAAAATAAGAGAGAAGGAAGAGATAGAGAGTCATCTTTGACACCTTGTATATTATACGGTCGGCTCTTCTTCTTCTTCTTCTTTTTTCTTCTCGGCGTTATGAGAGGCGTTCAAATTTTTTCGTAGGTATTTTTATATTTAAAAAAAAGAAAAAAGAAAAAAAAAAATTGACTTTTTTTTATTTTTTGTTTTGGTGCTACTGTGTCAAATTTCAAATTGCCCGTGCTTTGGGCTATCGCATTTTCCCCCCTTTTTTTTTTTTTTTAATTTTCAAATGAAGGGGGGTGGGGAGGCTATTTTCAGTTGGTGTTGTTGTCTTAATAAAGACACACACGAGAGAGCAGCGATGGATTGCGCAACCATGAGGAGGAGGAGGAGGTATAGAGGTGGGCGGAGTCGAAAGATGCTTCGTTGTGATTGAGATGGAACGCGTGTGGACACGAGATACTTCACACAAAAAAATACCGAGCGTAGGTTAACAAAAACACACACAAGTACCTGTGGCCCATTGCCTGGATTGACTTGTGGTGGTGCCGCCGCTCCTTCGTCGTCCGAATCGCTGCCGGAAGAGACGACGGCGAAAAGGTCGCGCAGTTCCAGCGGTCCCAGCATCGGCTCCTTGGGACCGGCCGTGCTGCGCCGCTGAAGCTCGGCCAACTGTTCCAATTGGCAGTGGCGCAGCGAGCGGGCGTGCTGGAGAAGGGCCGTCTTGCTGGGGCAGTCGCACTGGCAGAGTCGGCACTGGTACTGGACTCCGCTGGCGGAGCGGCCCAGAGCCGCCGCCTCATCCGAGACGAAGCGGAAAAGCTCGACGGCCAGCTGATGGCGGGGACTGGACGCGTGCACCTGGAGCTTGTGGACGCTGTTGGTGTAGTACACAGTGCAGACGTTGCAGCGCAGCTGGGCCGGATTGGTCGTGCTCGTCACGTACTGCAATTTCCAGTCGTTGCGGGCTCCGCCCTCCTGGATGTGGGTGGCGTGCTGGAGCCGCTGGAAATGCTTGTCCGTCTTGCAGTGCAGCTGGAAATTAGCTTTGAGCGTCGTCTTGTAGGCGCACAATCGACACAGGTAATGGCCGCCAATGAGGAGCAGGGCCTCGTGCTCGCGCTGACGCGATCGATCGGCCGCGACGTGCTGGGCAACCACTTCGGCCATGTCGCCGCAAAACACGCTGCACACCAGACACTGGAACACGTGCGACGGATTGGCTTCCATCGGCTCGGGCAACGGCTCCATCGTCTCGGGATTGAGACCGGGATCGGCCAGCGGGCCGGCCCCCGGAATCCCCGATTGCCCTCCTCCACCGGCGGCTCCGCCGGATGCCCAGGGTGATTGAGGATCTCCAACCAACTGTCCGGCTTGCCCAGGAAGTTGACCGCCCGCATCATCTGGATGAAAAGAGCCTGCTGATAGGCCATATCCGCCAGAGCGGCTTCGGCTCCACCGGGCGACGATTGGAGGCCGACGCCAGATGGATCGTGCTGCTGCTGCTGCTGCTGGAGGACAGAGAGTTGCTGCATCCGCTTGACGTTCTGCTGGAGCATGATCATGTTGTGCGTGTGCTTCTCGCTCGTCATGTGGATGGATGCTCAGGTTGCCTTTGGTCGTCGTCGAATAGTTGCAGACCTCGCAGCGGTACGGCTTGTATCCGCACGTGTACGTTTCGCCGCGGGCCAGCCGCGGATGAAGCTGGCCAGTCAGACAGTAGAGACACGACGTCTCGCTCTCCGGATGCTTCTCCTTCATGTGAATTTCCAGCGTCTCCTGGTACTTGTAGTGCCAGTTGCACTTTGGGCATTTCAGCGTCTTGCAGGAATTGCGGGTGGCCAGGGCCATGGCGGCCGCCGCCGAACTGCTCAGTCCGGGGCTCAGCAGTCCCTGGACCACGTCCGGCTGTTGCTGGTACATTTGCTGCTGCTGCTGCTGGAGCTGCTGACTGAAAAAGGGGTTGCCGAATCCGGCGGCCGCCACCGCGATCGAGGCGATGCTGACGTTGGGCGGCGTCAGCTGCAGATGCGGCGAGAGCGGAGACGGCGTGGCCGAACTGGCGGCGGACGGCGACGACACGCTCGCCCGTCCGTTGTTGTTGTTGTTACCGAGGGGACTACTTGAACCTGGGCGGTTGAACGTCGAGACGGCCAGCGTTTCCTTGGTCTCAAACGATTCGTCGTTGTGGATGGGCTCGGCTTTGATGTCGTCAACGTCCATTTCGTCGGCCGGCGAGGAATTGTTGTTGTGACTGTTGCTGGGCTGCTGTTGTCCGACAGTCGTCATTTGATTGGCGGGCGAGGTAACCGGCTCGAGAAACGAAATGACGGGCTCTTTGCTCTTACCGACCAGCTGGAGGATGGCCGACGTGTTGGCCTGTCACAGGATCCGCTTCTCCTCGTCGTCCAGCCGAACGCCGTGCTCGCCCGTGGCGTGCGACATGAGCGTCTTGGCCAGGCCGAACGACAACTTGCAGACGAAACACATGAGGATGGGCTTGATGGGCACCGACGAGTTGGAGTGGAAAAGGGCGGCCGGCGCCGGCGGGTTTGTCGCCGGATCCGAATTGCGACGGGCAGAGTAGACGCGGAAGCTGTGCATGACCGGCTCGGCCGACTTGGCCGCATTCTTGCCGCCGTTGCCCGGGTACGCGCTGCTGTTGCCGTAATAGGAATTGGGTCGGTTGACCTGAGGGCGGGACACGTACGAGGCGCTGGCAATCTGAGGCAGGAAGGCGCCCGCCACGTCGTCCAGGTCCTGCGTCCCGCTGTCCTCCGTGTCGCTGCCGTGGCTGTTCTCCTCAATGATGTAAGCCGATCCGTCGGGATTGTAGACGATTTTGCCGTCGAATCGCTCATTTTGTCGACGTCGTCGTCGTCTTCCCGGCCGGCCGGAGCCGTCGATCCGCTGGCATTGACCGACGTTTTACTTCCAGGCAGATTGGGCGAGCGGGAACTGCTGTGGTGGTGACTATGACTTTCCAGCTCTTCATCCTCCTGACCAGAATCACAGGAGCCGGCCATTACGTCGCGGGAGTCCAGCCGGGCGTGGACTAGGGTCGTCTGTCCCGTGTCCATCGAATTGGGCGGCGTCGTTGGCGTTGGCGCCGTAGGTGAAGGTAAACTGATGGCCGCTGAGGGCGTCGCTGAGACCGCGTCAGAGTGAACTCGTGGACTAGGCACCGCTATCGAGACGTCCATTTCTTCTTCTGCTTCTCTCTTTGCGCCACCGAAATGGGTGTCCAATTGGATTTTTTCCTCTTAAATCTTCTTCAGGTTACCACCTCATCATCTAATGCAACCAGACAATCAAAAACGAGCCGGTTAGAAATAGAAGAAGATGACAACAACAAGTTTTTCGAGATTCAAATGAGATTTTCTAGCAAAAAATAAGTAAACCGGACGGGATTGACTCATCGACTAATAGCATCGCCGCCGCGTCTTATGCGCAGCCTATCAGGTTGACTACACAGTGCACCTACTATATTTCTAATTGAATGAAGACGCTTTCATTCTAATCTCTTTCGA
>NC_060924.1:3099815-3231808 GCF_021234035.1 Daphnia pulicaria
TCGGGCTTTTTACGACACATTTCAGACTTTTTGGTCTTAAAAATTACACAAAAAATATGCGGTGCGACCAGAACAAAAATAATTTCATTTACTTAATTAGTTCTCCTGTAATTAATGAAAAACTGTTAAAATAATTGCTTAACGACTAAAGACATCTGGCGGTGGCGACTACAACTTTTTCACCTTAGGTTTAAATTTCACTTTCCACTACATATGTAAGTGTCATTTATTTAACGTGTTAAGTTTAAAATTCATCCTTCTCGTCGGATAATTTTTATTGAAATATATTCGTAATGGATGGTTAAACATGAGTAAAATAATTTTACGAATATATTCCGCCCAATCAAATCACCACCAGATGTCCGTAGTATCGCCGTGATGACGCAATCTTTGATGTCCCATCCATGACGCAACAACCAGATTTGCATTTATGTTTTGCAGTTATTTGACTAAAAGATGGTTATTTTTAAATTCAATTATTGAACTTTATGTGTAAAAATTGGAAAATAAGAGTTAAGCAAACTAAACGTTAATAACTTGCAAGGATATTGAACTTTGACAGAAAAATACCGTTTTAAGACCAAAAAGTCTGTGAAGAAAAGTGTGAACTGTGAATAAGTCCGAGTTAACAATAGGCCCTGAATTTTTCATTTAAGACAGTTTTCAACTGGCTTACGATTATCCCTTCGCGGCGAGCTGATAAGCTTGCTTTTCTATCTTTGAAATATATTCGTAATGGATGGTTAAACATGAGTAAAATAATTTTACGAATATATTCCGCCCAATCAAATCACCACCAGATGTCCGTAGTATCGCCGTGATGACGCAATCTTTGATGTCCCATCCATGACGCAACAACCAGATTTGCATTTATGTTTTGCAGTTATTTGACTAAAAGATGGTTATTTTTAAATTCAATTATTGAACTTTATGTGTAAAAATTGGAAAATAAGAGTTAAGCAAACTAAACGTTAATAACTTGCAAGGATATTGAACTTTGACAGAAAAATACCGTTTTAAGACCAAAAAGTCTGTGAAGAAAAGTGTGAACTGTGAATAAGTCCGAGTTAACAATAGGCCCTGAATTTTTCATTTAAGACAGTTTTCAACTGGCTTACGATTATCCCTTCGCGGCGAGCTGATAAGCTTGCTTTTCTATCTTAATCGCATACGCAGAAAAAAAAAAGCCATGTCACTTTGTCTGTATGTATGTATGTATGTATGTAACGCTCCATAGCTCGGGCGTTTTACGACACATTTAGGACTTTTTGGTCTTAAAAATTAAACAAAAAATATGCGGTGCAACCAGAACAAAAATAATTTCATTTACTTAATTAGTTCTCCTGTAATTAATGAAAAACTGTTAAAATAATTGCTTAACGACTAGTGACATCTGGCGGTGGCGACTACAACTTTTTCACCTTAGGTTTAAATTTCACTTTCCACTACATATGTAAGTGTCATTTATTTAACGTGTTAAGTTTAAAATTCATCCTTCTCGTCGAATAATTTTTATTGAAATATATTCGTAATGGATGGTTAAACATGAGTAAAATAATTTTACGAATATATTCCGCCCAATCAAATCACCACCAGATGTCCGTAGTATCGCCGTGATGACGCAATCTTTGATGTCCCATCCATGACGCAACAACCAGATTTGCATTTATGTTTTGCAGTTATTTGACTAAAAGATGGTTATTTTTAAATTCAATTATTGAACTTTATGTGTAAAAATTGGAAAATAAGAGTTAAGCAAACTAAACGTTAATAACTTGCAAGGATATTGAACTGTGACAGAAAAATACCGTTTTAAGACCAAAAAGTCTGTGAAGAAAAGTGTGAACTGTGAATAAGTCCGAGTTAACAATAGGCCCTGAATTTTTCATTTAAGACAGTTTTCAACTGGCTTACGATTATCCCTTCGCGGCGAGCTGATAAGCTTGCTTTTCTATTTATATATAATAATTGCGAGCCCGAAGGGCGAAGCTAATAATCGCATACGCAGAAAAAAAAAAGCCATGTCACTTTGTCTGTATGTATGTATGTATGTATGTATGTATGTAACGCTCCATAGCTCGGGCGTTTTACGACACATTTAGGACTTTTTGGTCTTAAAAATTAAACAAAAAATATGCGGTGCAACCAGAACAAAAATAATTTCATTTACTTAATTAGTTCTCCTGTAATTAATGAAAAACTGTTAAAATAATTGCTTAACGACTAGTGACATCTGGCGGTGGCGACTACAACTTTTTCACCTTAGGTTTAAATTTCAAATAATCGCATACGCAGAAAAAAAAAAGCCATGTCACTTTGTCTGTATGTATGTATGTATGTATGTATGTATGTAACGCTCCATAGCTCGGGCTTTTTACGACACATTTCAGACTTTTTGGTCTTAAAAATTACACAAAAAATATGCGGTGCGACCAGAACAAAAATAATTTCATTTACTTAATTAGTTCTCCTGTAATTAATGAAAAACTGTTAAAATAATTGCTTAACGACTAAAGACATCTGGCGGTGGCGACTACAACTTTTTCACCTTAGGTTTAAATTTCACTTTCCACTACATATGTAAGTGTCATTTATTTAACGTGTTAAGTTTAAAATTCATCCTTCTCGTCGGATAATTTTTATTGAAATATATTCGTAATGGATGGTTAAACATGAGTAAAATAATTTTACGAATATATTCCGCCCAATCAAATCACCACCAGATGTCCGTAGTATCGCCGTGATGACGCAATCTTTGATGTCCCATCCATGACGCAACAACCAGATTTGCATTTATGTTTTGCAGTTATTTGACTAAAAGATGGTTATTTTTAAATTCAATTATTGAACTTTATGTGTAAAAATTGGAAAATAAGAGTTAAGCAAACTAAACGTTAATAACTTGCAAGGATATTGAACTTTGACAGAAAAATACCGTTTTAAGACCAAAAAGTCTGTGAAGAAAAGTGTGAACTGTGAATAAGTCCGAGTTAACAATAGGCCCTGAATTTTTCATTTAAGACAGTTTTCAACTGGCTTACGATTATCCCTTCGCGGCGAGCTGATAAGCTTGCTTTTCTATCTTAGCGTTAAACTTTCTGTCTGTGTAATAATTCCAAAATCAGGCCCTTCTTGCGCGTAAAAGAAGTGTGAACTCTTTTTTCTAACGCTAGATGGCTTTTCGATAATTTTCAGCTGTCAAAACAGTCAGTTTCAGTTACTTTGCAAATCTCTTTAAATATTTATCGGCAGCTGTTGTGTGGAAATTTTTTAGTGAAAACTGACGATAACTATTCCACCAACAAAGCTCACTTGTTAGATTTTTGATAATGTGTTTTTTTTTTCTACTTCCGATTTTCTCATTTCAGTCAGTAGTTCAGTAAATTTTCATTCGACGCACAAAAGAACCACATATTCGTGATCCTCGTAAAATTTGTAGTGAAGTTCATGTTTTTTTTTGTACGTACGCATACTTCCGGTTTCAAGAATTTTCCTGAACTGTAGTTCAGGAAAATTCTCGATTTTGGCCAAATTTTGGATTTCGTTTAAATCACACTTTATCGATCCCAAATTTCATGGAGATCACGAATATCTGGTTTATTTTGACGGGAGCTCAATGGTTAAGGCGCTATCGCTTACTTCCGGTATAGTTCCGGAAAATTTGCATGAATCCAGCAAGTGAGCTCTATTCTGCGTACATTTCTTGATATTGCCAGCTAGATTTTAAGCAAATAGAAGTGCCCTGTTTAAGTTTAGAGCAGAAAATCTGATCCTTTTACCAATGTATAAATTGTCATGTCATTTCATAAGAATTGTTTTCTCTTTCAGATATTGCAGAGGAGACGTTGAGAAGACCGACACCAAAAACGTCGCCAGAGTGTCAAAAATGTCAGTTGCGGAACATCCTTCGTTGTTGGTAATATGTTTTCGTTAGTTAATCCGTTGGCTGCCACGCCTTTGTCCCTCCCATGTTAGCTCTGTAGCACGGGCCGCGCTGTTTGGTCTCGTGGTTTATTTGCCGCGGGGTTGGACAGTTGCACCAGCCCCAGATTCGCTGAAAGGCCCTGTTAGGCAATGCACCATAGGGACTTCCCCCTTGTCGATACGGTGATGGATTCTAGAGGTTGTGCATTCCATCTTCTCCTGTCACCGTGTCAGCCCGGACTTGTCAGCAATGGCAAGTCCCACCTTGTTCATAGATCCTTCAGACGTGGCGCGTAGAGAAGTAGACAACAACCTACGGGTTGTATGGCGTGGCAGCCAACGGGTTAACTTAAGTGTATGTTTGCATGTATGTATATTGTATGAAAAGTGGAGGAATTGTGGGCGGAGGTGGGAAAATAAATGCAATTCCAACTATTTATTTCTGTTTTTAATTACACATCTCAACTTTAAGAATCAATACTTTAATACACACTACATATCGTAAACGAATATATACAGTTTATTTAGCAAGAGAAAGAGCTGGTTGATGTTCGGAAAATCTTTTTAGAAATGTCTTCAAATAAAAGAACAAAATTTATCCCAATCTGTGTTAATTGTATGACTGCGTGAAATCTCCCATCAGTCAAACTGTAAACATGGCCGTGATAAAACTGCATCCAAGACATTCAGTCAGGAGAAGATTGTGGCAATTAATATTAGGAAGAAGTCTATACGGAAAATAGCAATTAATAGTCAGGAGCAACTAATCTCGGGGAGAAGTAAAGTAAAGCTAATAAAAAACAATATCTAATTGAGAACATTCATTACGAAATCGATTGACATGGCTGAAACCTTAAAAAGAGTCAATTTTCTGGGAACATGAACAAAAGAAATGTACAATACTCGAAAATACTGTCACCTCAAAATGACGCTGTCCTCCAACGCCACGGAACAAGGGTCAAGGAATTTACAGTTAAGTTTGAATCTTGCCACCTCGTCCACCCTCAGAAATAAAATGAAAGAATCCAAAGTACCTCTTTCCTCCCCAAAAAAACTTCAAATTTTCCTGTCAAAAAGGAATCCTAACACAAAGAAAACCTTTTACAAAAATTGTGATGTCTCAACTTAGAAAAAGGAATCAGACTTGGAAATTGTGTGTTCACTAAACATAGATAAATTACTACATGAAATAATTTGGTGATGAACACGAGTCCTGGTCAATCTGGCAGATCTCTTAACACCTCACCGTCACTTAACACCTCACCAACTTCTGAAGTCAGGAAATCTGAATAAAATAGAAAGATTAACACAAATAATGTTTAGTTTCATTAACTATTCTAACTTAAATAAACAAGAACAAAACTATTTTGGGAAAATTTCAACATGAAAGTTACTTTGAGCAATGAATCACAAGCTGGGCTGGACAAGAACAAATATCGTTACTGTTTGACAGCGAGGAATGTTTAATGAAAACGAAATGACAACAATTTATATTTAACAATAGTTAGTAGCACAATTAGAAGAGAGATAACCAACTGGGCAAGGAATTTCCAAATTCCAGGAATATGGGGATCAGGCGTGACAGGCCACCGTCTCCACTCCGACCAGCACGTGAGAAATGAAAAAATTAAGTAGCAGACGATGAATGGCAATGGCCGATAGGCAGTAAAGAATTTCTCCGCTAGATGCTATACAATCGCCTGTATCAGGCGGCAAAAGCAATGCAATCAAATCCTTTACCTTCGTTGTTGTAACAAAACTGAAAGTTATTTGAAAATTGCAGATACACTCAATTTGACAACTAATTTAATGCCTACATTGTGAAATATCAACTCTGAGGACTCAACATTTTGTAAATTTTATACCTGAAGGCTGAACCATCGGTATGGCGACCGTAGAACTCCAAAGACAGAAGAACTCCACCGACAATAAACCCCACTATTTTAGATAATTTTAAAAATTTCTCGGTATGCGACAGTAGAACTCCAACGACAAAAGAAACCCAATATTTTAAATAAATTTTAAAAAATGTCTTTGTATGCGACAGTAGAACTCCAACGACAGTAGAACTCCTTTTTTAAAATATATAAATAATTTTAAATTTTAAATAATAGAATTCTATTGTCGAACTTGAAAATAATTAAAGAATTTATTGGAGTTCTTTTGTCGCGTAGTGGAGTTCTACTGTTGGGCACTGGAGTTCTATTGTCGGGTATTTTTAATAATATTTAAAAAAAAAGGAGTTCTACTTCGTTTTACATCTTCTTCAGGATTTTCTAATTTCCGTTCTTCTTATTTGAACGGGAATCGAATCGGGACGAGTTTTGCGGAGTTTTGTTGAAGAGAGCAGGAGCGCCAATGATAAATTCAGTCTAGTGAGTAGTGACCCACCAGTCGACGCTGAACTTGAAAAAAGACAGGTCAAAAAAGAAAAAAAGATTTTTATTTAGATCAGGTCTGGGTGGCGATTGGGCCGATTGATTATTGATTATTCTGGTCCATCCTCAAATTTGCATTAAGTTAACAAAAAAAAATTACCACACCCATTTCACGGGTTTCATGTTGGAGGAGGAAATTGTGGCGTCCCTTTGAGGTTTGGACTTCAGCATCCAAAATGCGCAAAATCATCGACGACACGAACATTTTTGTATCGGATAATGTTAAGGGAGAGGAAAGATAATTCATTCGATTTTTATTCATTTAGGAGTGGGCATTTCTTTACGAAAATTTGACTGTGCATGCAACTAGACTACACGGAATGCACTAACCAATTTTCAAATTTCTATCTCCGTAAATGTAGACGCAGCAAGTAAAAAATCGGTTTTAAAATTCAGCGCGGACTAGAAATTGGAGAAAATTCCTTCGCGTCTAATTCACTTAAGGAGTGAAATTTTCAAATAAATAATTTTTTTTACTGATGAATTCGCATTTCAGTTCTCGTCCAGAAAAAATCACGTGTCTGTTTCTAATAATAAGGCCGGGGGACGTGAAAAACCAGTTTTAATTCCCAGAAAAAATTTATTTTAATTTTTAATTTTGAAATTTCGCTTGAAATCAACACGAATGCGTCTACATATCTCATTTATTTTTAACAGGGGTTTTTCACTTTTTTAATTTGATTTCATTACATTTTACTCTAAGGACCCAGGATGGGATTGGAGAAAAATAGGGAAGGGGAAGATAATTCAATCGATTGTAATTCATCAAGGGTGGGAATTTCTTTACAAAAATTTAACTGTGGATGCAAATAAACATTTTCAATGCACAAACAAATTCTCAAGTTTCTATGGCTCAAAAGTTTAGTTGGCTATCGCAGCTCGAAATTAAATAAAATCACCACCAGAATGAAACGCTTATTGTGTGAATGTGTTTCATTTTTTCGGTTTTAATTAACAAAATGTAAATTTCACCCGCTGCACCCACATGAAAAGGACAGACGTGCCATCGATTCGCTCGGTGTGAAAAACAAAGAGCAACGGCCATTTCAAAATGAGAGATCAACATGATAAATTACAATTCGAATTTAATCATGTTGTGTTACGGCCGGTGTTTATAGTTGATTAATAAATCTAACGCATCCGCGATTGGGACACGTACACGCTCGTCGGCAATTCAAAGTTCAAATTAAAATTCGCGACAGACACAGAAAAGTTCTTACCTGTTGCCTCAACTTTGATGGATTTCGTTTGGCATTTCCCTTCGATGTCGGTGGTGTTGGATCAGGTGATGAATTTTTTTCATCTTGTCAAGTCCCACGACTAGTTGCCAGCTGATAACTTCCTCTGGTTACGTCGACGTCAATCTCTCCAAAATCTCCATCTCACTATAAACAAACAATTAAATGATTTGAACTTTGACACAGCACTGTGAACTGAATTGAAAGACTCACAGTTTATGGCTCAACTATATTTCCTAACTCAACGAGACACGAGACTTAACTTAACGACACACCATGTTCTGATTTTGCATTGCAGACGAACATTCGTGAGAACTGAGTTGCCCATTTGTGAAGTAAACAGTAACCTGGTGGTGACAATAATCAGCCTCGGAATTGTTAAAACCTGGATTCTACTGATGTCACCAGTTTCCAATTTGAAATACAGGGCGGAAATCGTAACTTGGAGTCATTACATCCGTTTTGGTATCGGAATGCGGCAGTTAAGGACGTGACCCAATTCGTGAGCACTGAGCAGCCACCTGGAACAAATTCGTACCTGTGCAATTTATAACCATAAGATTTCTCAATAAAAAAGGATAGGGCAAATTTTAATAAAATAGTTTAATGTTACCGACAAAATTGTTTACCCTCACTGCTGATGGTCCATGTTTCCGCTTATCGAAGATTGTATCACCACGTTCGGGAAAGGCAGCGTGAGCCAAAACACCACCCAGGCCATCATCAAACTTTGCAAACTTTTGGTGATTTTTATCTTCTGAATGAGAGCCCTTCTCAAAACTGTACAAAAATAAAGTTCAATCAATTATTGAAACAACAGCAGGTGTAAATAACTGATTAGTGATTAATTACCGGATTTCAATGTCAACTTTTATCGTCTCAATAAAAGTGAAGGTAAACTTTTTCCCATACAGCCGAAATGCTCTGGCGATTTCTTCATCCACGACGGATTTGTCCAAATCCGGCGTGTATTTACGAATACCGTAAGTTAATTCATTTTTCGTCCAGCGGTTTTCTCCTGAAATTAGAAACGGGTCACCTCAAATAACTCACAAATGAGCGAAAAGAAATATCATTACCGTTACTATTAATTGTGCGCTCCTGTTGACTGGAAGAATCATCCGTTATAATTCGATCCGGAACACCGCAACGAGGCTTCCTCATCCATCTCAATGTTTCCTCGTCTTCTTCACCTGAAAACAGACAAAGTCAAAGATAATCCAATGTTAATCGCGTTCTGGGATCTGGTATATTTAAATCATTTTACCTGTTATATTCAAGCCGAAAAAGGATTGGAAATCTCTGACGGCCTCTCGTTTAGTTTCCCCTGCAATGGCCGAATTAGAGGAGTTCTTGTATTTCGGATGTAGGTAACCAAAACTCGCCAAATAATTCTAAACAAGACACGAATAAAGATGAAAAATGAGTTAGGTCATCATGGCGACAGATTATTTACACGCCATTTACATTGACATTGATTCCAGGAAGGACCGGAGATGCGTCAAGTTGATTTACCGCGACACTCAACAGAAATAAACTGAAAAACATTTGAGAAATGAAAAACGATTTAGACGTCTGGTGATGAGAACAAGTCCGTTGGGGTCGAAAAAGTGAACTGAAAGAATAATCTTACAGGTAGCTCTGTTTTTATTTGGCGAAATCAACAGCCTGTGATACCCGCACAAGTGGTTATTTCAATGTTTCCACCCCATCACTTCTCGGAAAGAATGCGTGACCCATAACGGTACCCGTCGCGCCGTCAGACGGTTGGAATGACTTTTCGACTCAAAACTGTAAAAGTTCAATTTAGATTGAAACATTAATAGTAGAAGTAATGCAATATACGTCACGTTCTTACGGTATACTTTATTACCTGATTTCGATGTCAACGTTTCCCCTTTTAACAAAACTGAAGGTCAATGGAGTTACTTCCTCCCACAGCCAAAATGCATTGGCGATTTCTCGACCTACAGTGGATTTTTCCAGATTCATCGCATAGTTGCGAATACCGTAAGTGAAATCATCTTTAGTCCATGGGTCTTCTTTTAAAAAGAAACACGAGTCACCTCAAATAACTCTCAAACGAGCGCAAAGAAATATCATTACCCTTTTAATATCAATGTTGCGCTCCCGCCGAGTGGAAGAACCTTCCGGTAAAATACGATCTAGAAGTCCGCAACGATCCGATTCCCCCATCCATAGCCCAAACTCCACGCCGAAACTCGCTAGATAATTCTAGACAAAAATTAAAGTAAAAGGAAAAAAATGAGTCATGGGGCGACAGCTAATTTACACGCCGTTTATACCAGGGCTTCGTTCTCGGAAGTGACAGGAAAAGGCGCCACTTTGGTTTACCACAATATCGGACAGAAAAGGACTAAAGGAAAATTTCTTACCATTGGCTCTGCATTTTTGGCAAGCGAACGACCTCCCGTTTATAACCGCAGTGAGAATTTCCACCCCACACAAACAGCCAATCCGCTTTAAAAAAAATTTCACCCGCCGCACCTGCACGAAATGGATGGAAGCGCGATTCGCTAGGTGAGAAAAATATAACAAAGAAAAGCAACGGCCGTTTGACAAGAGAAAATAAATACAAAAGAGACCAACATACAAATTTTAATTAAATCATGTCGTATTAGTTCATTTGTGGTTGCTAATGCATTCACATTTGAAGTATTAAAGCAAAATGCGCGACATATAAAGAAAAGTTCTTACCTGCTGTCTCCACTTTGATTCTTAAACATTAGCTGCTGCAGCGACCGTAATATGGGCTTCACCTCAACTTCGGCCGGCTCCTCATCCAGCTCCATATCTGATGGACAAAAGAACGGATGGATCAATTACCAGATGAAATAAAAACAAGAATCAGAGAGGAGTCGTTTACCTACTGGCAACATTGTCGCGGGATTCCGTCTCTTCATCAAAGACGGCGATGGGCACGTCCTGCAAACTGTCAGTGTCGGCGAATTCCACCGGAATTGGCAGGACCAGGGCCGAATAATCGAATTAGGATTACGTCCTCGTTTGGCCAGGATAATATAAGCATGGCCGACGAGTGATCCTCGTCGCCTTTACTGTCGGCCAAAGGCTTATAAACTGTGCCAAGGTTACGAGGAGCTGCAGCGGATGAGTATTGGGGGGCGTGGCCATCCGATAGAAGATGGGCGGATTCGGATAGCGAATGGACAAAGTGCGGAGCAGCAGGAAGTTGTTGGTCAGCGACGGGGCCATGGGAATCGGCGACGGACAGGGTAACCACTCACTGGAATAGTCTCCTCCGCCGATGGCGCTGCTGTAGAGTAATGAGACGGAAGGATCTCTTTTTATGGCCAGCAGGGTAGGATAGGTCTGGGCATTTTGCTTCGGTTGGTGGGATTAAAGCTGGGCGGAGTAGAAGAGGGTGAAGCAGGCAAAAAGAAATTAAAAATGAAATGAAGCCTACTTCTTCCGGCGTGATAAAGTGCACCAGGCCTTTGATATGTCGGTGCATTTGTGCAGCTTACTGACCACCTGCGATAACGAAGAAGCAAATTTCTTCTCCTGGTTGGATAAAAAAACTACTACAATTTCTGAAAATAACAAAACAGAAGTCATTTTTTACTTAACCGATTTCAAATGGATTGAAAATTGCCAAACTTACGTTAAAAGGGCAGATCTTACACGATCTTAATCTGTTGAGTTCCAGACATGATTGGCCTTCATCACGTTCAAGGGCCTTCTGTCAAATGTGACCAAGTAACTCATGTCAGACAGAAGATTTATTAACTGGGCGGATGTAAGCAACTAGGATCAACAGGAAAAGGGCCGAAGTTGGTTAGGAGTGGGGTCTCTCTTCTATGACGGCTGGCTATATTGAGTGCAATTGGATTGCTATAGTGTACCGATTAACATACATCTTTTGCCAGCCTACCATGTCCAACTTGAAAAATGACGTCAGCTTGTGAAGGTGATTGAAGTTTTGAATTGGCTGGAGTAACACTGCTGCCATGGAATTCTTGCTATTCAGGCAAAACAGTGTCTGGCACTTTACGAGGGCAGGTGTGGCTGACACTGAACTTTTGAGTTCCTTTTGAGTTCAATTTGTAAATCTGACAATTAAAATCGGTTTTTTGCTGGTCGTGTACACATTTTTGAAGATAGGAACTTGAAAATTTGTTTTTGCATTCCAAATCTTTATTTGCATCCAATGTTTAATTTTCGTAGAGAAATGCCAACCCCTTAATGAATTGGGGTCAATCAAATTTCTTCCCTTCCTTCTTTGTAAAATCCCGCGTCCGTGAGAAAGAAATAATTAAAATTGAATAAAATTAGATCAAAACAGTGAAAAACCCAGTTAAAAGATAATTGAGATGTAATGAAGAAGACAAATTGTTTACTTACGTGTTAATTCAAGCGAAATTTTTAAAAATCACAATAAAATCAATTTTAATATCTGGCAATTATAATTAGTTTTTCACGTCCCCTGCCCTTATTTTTAGAGATAAAAAAGCGAATTTTTCTGGACGACTGCGCAATTGAATTGCATATTCACCAGTGGAAAAATATTTGAAAATTTCAATCCGTTAACGAATTAGAGGCGAGTGAAAATTTGTTCCCCGCCTCCCACTTTTTGTAAATCTGGCAATCAATATTGGTTTTTTGATGGTCGCGTCCAGAGTTTTGCAGATGGAAACTTGAAACTTGGTGTGTGTATTCAATAAGTATAAGTGTAATTGCATCCACAGTCAAATTTTGGTTAAAAAACCTCAAAGTGACGCGGCAATTTCCTCCTCCAACATGAAACCCGTGAAATGGGTAAAGTGGGAACTGCCGTCAGACAAATACGAGGATTTCAACGAGGATTCAATCTCCGAATATGAACCATAATAAACAATCTCCACCCAGACTCGATCGCCTTTTTTCAAGTTGAGCGTCATCTGGAGGGTCAACGGACTAACTTGATCAACGGGGGCGTTATTCTCATGAACATTACTCGACCCGATTAGATTCCCGTTCAAAAAAAGACGAGAATAAAAATCAACATAAGATGAATCTTTTAGATACGCCACTGCCGCGAAAGAGAAAAAATAAATTCCCGGTAGCGGGGCCGTGAATTTCCCCGACGTCAAATCCATGGCGTTTCCCTCGTTCACCAACGCCCTCGAGAACGGAATCGGAGTGTTTTGTGTTTCAGAATCAGAATTTCTCGTGACGTGGAAATGGACGGGCGCAGATTTGACGTCGGCGTATCCGATCCATTTCTGAAAACCTGATTAACAATTAGTTCCATAACACAAGTAGTATAGTAGTTAATGAATGAATTATAAAATTAAGTACTCTATACTCTATACCGTTTTCATTGGGCCGTCTGTTGAAATCACAGTAGAGACTTTCGATGCTTTTACTTCCCTTTACAGCAAAAATTCCGTTCAGGGTGTGTCCAATTCTCCACAAGTCTTCACACGACTTGGGCATTCCCTCAGATTTTGCCTTTCCTTCACACTCTATTTTTCCCAGCGTGTGCTGAAGGGATCCTTTTAAGGTGCCACCAAAATGAAGGCGTGTGATGGGCAGAAATGTACTCGTCCAATATCCTATTTGATTTAGTTGTATAAATGCATAAAGAAATACAAATATATCTATACATTGGTCGCATAAAAACACTTTCATTTAGTTTCTATTTACCATCGTCTTGTGTGTTTCCCCCAGAGTCACAGTTTTTCAACCAGTCTGAAAATGTTTGCTTTCCATCATACTTGTTGTTGTTGGTATTATACCAAGAATAGGCAACACCACCGACATTCAACGGTGCATTATTGCAATTGATCTATATAGGTGCCATGCATTCGCGTATTCAAATTCAAATTCATTCAAAACAGTTGCAACATTCGACAGAATATTTTAAAAACATAATTTCAGCCATAAAGAAAATAACGTACCTTGATCGTTTGATTGCAATTGTCGGACAATCCGATTAAAGATTCAATTTGCCTATCTGTTGCGTAATAATTGATTTTCCTGGAAAAACATCCAGGCTCGGCGCATTTTCCTACATCTATTTTCGATTCACTGTCGTGTCCAATCAACGTTTTGCCTATACAAAAAAAATATTAAATCAATAATACTTAATGTTTTTATTTTATTTTTTAATACGATTTAATACGAATTACCTGATTTCATGTCACAAAAGACATGGATAGCGTCATCCCCGACTCCTTGGCCGTCAGGATCGATCCAATACATGCCAGACTCCAACAGCGGATTTGATGAGCGAAGCTCTTGACATGTCCTAAAGATGGCGTTTCTTTTATAATTTTGATTCAGTTCAACACTCATCGTAAACTTCTTGGTTGAAGAACTCTGGTCTTTCTCTCTTTCCTTCAATATCAAGGCAGCGATTTGCGATTCTTGTTGTTCCACTTTGGCCTCTAGTCGAGCCACTTTCGTTTCTAAAGTCACAACTTTAGCCTCCAAAGCTTCTTTGACATTCACCTTCAAAATATTACAGAATACAATACAATTATTACGATGGGTTCTATCTGATAAATAACGATTGTAAGAGGTTATTATAATGGAGTGGAAATATACTGTAACTCACGAAATTTTTTTCAAACTGCAAAAATCTGCTTTCCAAATTCGTTCCAGCCGTCAAACAGATGTAATAAGCCAAAAGAAAAAAACACACTTGAATAACTCCTGAATAGTTGGCCATTCTTTCCTACTCTCCGACTGCGGCCAATTCTCGACGAATATAGAAAGAGAGTTGCTTGACTTGAACTACGTTGACTTCCTCTTGGTTTTGCCCAGAGATAACAGAGTAACATGAAACGCTGAACCAGTGATAATGATATATTATACAAGCAAAGACATTTCGCTAGTACATTTTCAAATATTCTTTGCCTATTTTTTTTATATCAAATATTTTTTTAATTCTTTCTTTTTTTAATGCTCGTATTGCTATACATCGTTTATAAGATTTAGTTTTAACCTTCACATGCAGACATAAATTTGATAACCCCTATTGAAAGTCACACTGCACGCGTGAATTATGTTCAGAATTTTTTCAAATTCAAAAACCATTTTTACAACATTTCAATTTCAAATGCGAGATAGGCATATATATTTATTTGATAACTGTTGTCATGTTTCCGCCAATATCCGTCTATAAACACGGGTTTTATTAATTAGTTATGATGCCTATTGACTATATATAATCATGCAAGAGTGTCAGCTTTTATTGTAGCTTAATAATAATATCAATACAAATACAAATAGTGAGTCTCATTGTGGAAAAAAGTGCATTTTTCGTTCTGTGCAATACATTTACAGATAAAATGATGGATTATTCTTAATGAAATGGAGATTATTATAAACCAAAATCAGTCCGTCTGTTACATTTCTGTCCAACTTTAATTTCGTTTCCTCCAAGTCCGTCCCATCTAGATCTCGGCAATATTGAATGATGTCATCAACTTTTTCTTGTAAAAGACGTGCAGTTTCTCGATCAAGACCCTTTCTTTTTTCCAACTCATGGAAAAGGTGAATGACACCACTGACCATTGCGTCAACGTCGTCTTTCAATCCGGACGTGAATTCGATAACGTTTCTCTTTGAGATGTTAGTGACGTTCGTAGTTATGGTAATGATATTGTTTCTGTCGAGTCCCATCAAATGACTTTTGAACGTTTCCGACGCCAAATGGATTTTGCCAGTTTCCAAATACTCTTGAATCAATTTCAAATTCAAAATTCGGACTATGGAGCGCTCATTCTCTAATTCTTTCAATATTCCCCACAAAGTTTTTTCCAGCTCTTGAACACGCTCGTTTAAATCGTTAATCTTCTTTTTGAATTTCTGCTCAAATCTTTTTTCGGCGTTGTCCAGTTTTTGTTGCAATTTAGATATTTCTTGTTTGTAAGTCGCTCTCAGCTTTTCGTAACGAATGTCGTAGTCCTTTGCATTTTTCTTTAAAAGACAATTCATAGCCATTTTGACATCTTTTACATTTTCAATAATGGATTCAATCAGCTGATTGCAGCGAATGGATGAATCAACCGAGTTGATAACTGACAGTTCAGTCGGTTTAGCTTCACACGTTGACTGATTATCTTTCCCATCGTGCAAGCTGTTGAGTAAACTATTAATTTTTTCGAGCTCGTTTTCCGTCAAGGAACAAGAGTTGGGGAAATCAAAATTATTCTCAAATGGTGTCCTTTTACTTCGGTTCCTTAGATTGTTTTTATGGCCAGCTGCCGCAACTGATGATGCCAAATCTTTAATTCCATTTAAAACGCCATCAAACTGAACGAAGACCGTTGGATAACTGATCAAGAGTTTCGATGGATCAACATCGATTTCCAATTCTATTGCAAATATTGGAGAACATTTTATTAATTTAAATATCACATAATCGGCAATCATGCTAAAAGTTCGGTTGATAATATAATTGTGTACCTGACACGTTGAAAGGTGAAATGAATGATGTTTCGCTAAAAATGAAAATTAGAAACAACAACCAAAAAACTGGCGAACAGCTGACTTTTTTTCCCATTTTGAACTTGAAATCGCTGCTAGCATTTACTGATGATGTTTCCGCGGTAGCTAACGAAACTGGTGTAAGGCAAAATACATGAGATGGCTTCCAAAAATCCCTAAACAAACAGATAGACGAGTCGCATATGTTTCGAGGCAATTAGTATCCAAGAGCGTAAAATCCAAGGATTTTGGAGCCTTGCTTGACGACGAATTCTTATCATATTTTATGTCGTCATGTTCGCTGGATTTTTCCAAACTGGTTTTTCCATCAACGTCAGCTCTAGTCAGCTCTTATTTCAACTGCGCATTGACACTGATAAAAAATAATGCGCATGAGGATATGTCATTATCCTGTTACACTCTGCAAGGAGTTGCTTGTTTATCCTATACCCAATTTTATCGCGTTAGGTCAAATAGCTTAAACGCACTCGTTCGTGGTCACAGCGTCACAGCATCACAGCATTCCGCAACAAGCACAACCATTCGAATTGGATTCAAGGTAAGGTTATAGTCACTTTTAATTCGCATTTAATTATTGGTTTATGTATATGTAAACGTATTGAAGTTCGTTATAGGTAAAGCGATATCGTTTAATTCCACTTTCTGGGTTGCCAACAGATTTCCAATGTTATCATTTTTGACATTTTGATTTTTTTTAAGTTCTTCGTCCGGTTTAAGTTGTAGTAATAAATTTGTTATTGACTGTATGAACTCTTATGAAAACGCCGCATGAAAAATCACAGAAAAATTTGATATTTTAATGATTTTCATTTGGATTTTAGAAATGACTAATTAGGGTTTAATCCTTTCATGATCCATTAGGTGGGTGATTCCACATGAAAACGATCAAAACGTGTGGCGACCATCTCACGGATTTGATCGCCACTATATGTAGGCCTAGGGTTTGTCGATTAAAAATTGATTTAAAAATAATTTTTTCTCGGAGGATTTAGAGAAGTGGCGCGTTTGCCTGGCGCAAGTTAAAATTTTTAAAAAATCCCTGAGATGGTTGCCACAGGTTTTGGTCTTTTCCATATGGAATCACCAAGGTCATTAATCTGTAAATAACTTAAATATACCTACGATATTGATAGGAAAATGAATGAAAAGAACAAGGTATAACGATTGAAAGCCGTACAGTAAATCGAATGAACCCTGAAATGCGGAATTGAAAGTTATTGTAGAACCCATAAAAGCAATATTGGAAGACATTTTCAATGACGAGAGTTGAATCTTTGCCGCGTGTTTTTGAGTATAGGTACATACTAGAAACAATCCATAACCATTAATTTACCTTACGACGTCATATGCGGTACCATTAAGTCAGTATCTTTTCTTAATATGGTGCCGAGGTTCGAAATTCCCGACACGGACGATGTTTTTTTTTTTAAACAATGAAAAATCTTTCGTACGAGGGATACTAAGCTCTTTTTATCTGTATAAACGAAGAGGCTCCGTACTAGTTAGTATACGCGATTGGATCGTTTCACCTTGGGAAATCAATAGAAAAAGGGTCTAAGTATGTCCGAGAAAATTTAGAGTGTAGCTACATTTTAGAGTCAATGAAGCAATAAATATCAGTTGACAATCACGAAATTTTCAATAAAAATACTTTCGATTGATTTTTATATGATAATTCAGTGACAAGTAGAATTTTTTTTAATGACTCATTTTCAGAAGAGAAATCAGTTAAAGTATTTCCCGGTATTTCCTACACGATTATACAGGTAGGCCTATTAGTAATCGAGATGGAAGACGATGGAAGAAGAACGACTCTTGAACTGCTGTCGATCTCCGAAATCGGAAATGTTTTTCTTGGTGGTCCATTTGGTGGCCAAGTCGATGACATTTTCTTAATCAATTCGGATGTGAATGGCGGTAAGAATAATCTCTCGCGACTATACATCCGTCACGGTGCCAATGTAGTCGCCTTCAACGTGTCATCCAGCGGCAGCTCAGCACTTAACAAACCGGAAACATGGACGCGACTATGGAACCGCCGTTTTTTCAATGATGCTCAAAGGGCGTCGTACCCGTTGCAAACTTATCCGTGGCTCGTTACCAATACGATGCTGAACGACGGAAGCGACGGAATTGTCCTCCGCAACGAAGATGATGGAATCGGTTTCTACCGTTTCCATGCAAATGAGAGACCAATCCAAGTTCTAGGTCTGTCGCGTGACACCTCCTTTCGTGATCTGTACGGATGGGATGAGGCCAACCGGTCCGTTGTCCTCGTCGCTCGATTCTTTCCCGATACCCGGCGGATCGGAGTTATGGCTCGCCAGAAGATAGGAAAGGAAACGGAAGTGAAATTTTACGGAGCATCGCAGGAGCGACTCAAGACCCGAAAACCGCATCCGCTTTTTCCATTGAAGAAGAACAAGGACAACAGCGTAGTCGCAAAGATTTCTGAGGCCATCAACTTGTACACGGCGGATGTTCAACGCAACGGACAAGATTGCATAGCATTAAGAACGCAAACTCAATTGGAAATGTATCGCTTTAATGACAAATACGAGCTCCAGCAAGTGGCCAAAGTGTCACTTGTGGACGGCCCTTGGACCCCTGAATTAAAGGAGAAATTCTTCTTTGTCGATTTGACTGACCAGCCTTATCTTGACGTTGTCCAGTTTAATAGGCATGGACTGTTTGTGTACCAATTGGGAGGTAATCAATCGTCAACTAATACCGCCATCAAAGATTATACCTTGGTTCATTATCATGCTGGATTTTCCGACACAAACGGCTGGATAGCGGAATATGACGAATCGATGCGGTTTGTAGATGCTGACGGTGATGGCCACGATGACCTGCTCTTTACTGGTTCAAAAGGACTGACTATCCTCACCTTCGATCCGGTCCTTTTCTTGTGGAAAACACTGCTGGACCCATCATCGTCTCTGCTGGACACTCCGTTCCGATTCGCCAATGTAGTTGGAGCCATTAATGCCGTCAACCAAGGGGTTAATAAGAGAGAGTCCGTTTTGTTCATTCTGGATGAAGAGAAGAGGCTTTTCGTGGGCCATCTTTTGGTTAAAACAGTCTTGCACCCACCAAAAACATCCCATGATTCCAGACTTGTTCCTGTTATTACTAACCAAACGTTATCTAAGACTTCTGCTGTTAAGATCCCGTCTCAAGTGAAACGGACAACCCCAATATCAGAGAAACTTGTCTTGAGGTGGACAGAACAGTGGGCCGAGTCGTTATCGATTTCAAATTTAGTCGATCCTGTGGCAGGTTCCGTCGATTTCACTTTGCCCATCTTCGAAGCGAGTGTCTCCGATCCAGCTATCCCTTATCAAATTTCGCTTTCGTACCACAGCCAACAGGCCTCACTGTCCAACATTGTCGGCTCAGGCTGGTCACTTCCTTTGCCAGACAACTGCATTTCCGTCGACTATCGAGGCAGTATCTTTGCTGAAGACGCGGTATTTTATTTAACCGTGGATGGAACTTTTTTACAACTGAAACCTATTTGGACCGACGTCCAAGTTGACGATGGAGTTCGGCTTTTTCAAGAATATTCACAACCTAAATGGACAATTAAATTCCACCCAAAAGAGCAGCGCTGGGTAATCATCACTGAAACGGACACGTTTACCTATGGATCGACAAGGAATATGGAAGCCGTCCGCTGGAATTTGAATTGGCCGCTTTGGCGAGGACCAGGCAGTGATGTCAAATTGCTTAAACGAGTTCCAATCGCTTGGTATTTAATCGAACATCAGGTGAAAGAAAGCGGTAAATCAATTATCTATCACTACGAAATCGATTCTGTGGAATACAAAAATTCCCGTCCAGCGTCCAGCTGGACAGCGGCCATTAGACTGAAACAAATTAGCGTCGACTCATCAACGACCATCACTTTCAAATACGCCATCAAAGAAAAGGAGGAATACAAAACATTTAATCACCCGTTTGATTCCGAGAACTTTGTCTTCCCGGTACGGATGAGGGAATCCCATTACTTAACCGGCTGCCAAATCGTTACTGAGCACTACAGGCAAACGCTCAAATTTGTTTATCAAGTAGAAAAGGGTCGGCGCTTGTTAATTGCCATCGAGCAGCCAATCAACTTGTCGGTAAGCGAATCCATCTTCCAGTTTAGTTACAACGAAGAAGAAGCCCAATCTGCAGAGCGATTGTTAACTGAAATAAAGTTACCCAGTGAATTAAAAACTCAATTTCGTTACCATTCTATTGCTGCTATTGATTTACCCGATCCTTATTCGTCTGTAAGGCATCCAGTCGACGAGAAACCTGCCATCAGCTACAGTCACGACTATGCGGCCATTGTATTCCGGCAACGTCAGCTACCCAACAAGATTCAGGTGAAGATTGTGGGTGCTGAAGTACTTGAAACATTAGCCGAATTATCCCCTTTGCCAGTAACAACGCAGACGGAAGGGAAAATTCGTTCTTATAACGTATCATCCTTGCCAGACTTTTGTGTCGTCTTACTGGAAACGGAAAAAGGGAATAAAAAACAAATGTGTTTGTTCCATCACCAGAGCAAGGACGGCATCCGGAAGTGGAATAAAGACCCCACCTGCGATTGGTTTCGTGGCGATGCGCTAATAAGGTCCACCGAAGCTGGCGTGGCCGTAGTCGACAGCAATGACATTCTGATATTTCAATTGTCAGCCGATCGATCGAAATGGATCAAACACAAACTAAAATTACCATCCAATCAGTCTGTAATCCGTCTCGAAATGGAGGGTCATTTAATTGTTGGATATGACGACCGCCAACTTTTTGTTTGCCATCCACATGGATCGAAAAGCAAATGGCAAATGCGCATTATTGAAACAATTCCAAATCTGTTCAGCGGAGGATCAAGTATCGTTAAAAAATTCCGCTTACCATCCGACACGGAGAAAAAATTAATTGAAACTCTTAAACAAGACATCTTGCAGTTATCGAGCAATTCCTTCGTTCTCAGTTCATTGCATTTGTTGGATGGCCAGCAGCTGTTATTGCGGATGCGTTTGTTTCTTTTGAATCCCGACCACAATGTGGTACTCCGCCAAGAATTCAGCGTCAAAACCGACAATATTCTCCAGCTGAGGCACGAATTCCACAATGATGGTACTAGTTATCAACTGGGATACAAAGTGATGAACGATAATTTCTTCCGGTTGGCCGTCGTTGATTTGTCAGGTGACTTATGGTTGGACACTCAGAAAAACAGCCCACAACCCAGCAAGGAAGAAGTCCTGACAGAGATAAACGCGCTGGAAAGTTTTCAAAAATTGTTCGACACTGCATTCCTAGTGAACTGGACTGCCCACCGTACGGTGATAACAGCAAAGGGACTCTACGCTGGAAACAACACACTGATACGAATGACTGGCGGTGATTGGCAACTGGAGGAAATCAAAGCAAACAAAACGGAAAACAAAAATAATGACTTGAATTTGATATCCATAGGAAATTCTTTCGTTCTAGAGGAATCTGTTGCCAATGCCAACCAGGAAGAAAATAATAAAATGAGAAATTTAACGTTGTACGCGCAGGATCCAATGGATTCAAATAAAAAAATTGGCCAAGCACTTCACCGATTGGAAATCAGTCCGCCGGATAAGATCTTCAGTCGCTATCCGGTGTATTTGGCTTACGAGACTCGGTATAAAAGCACGACCGTCATATTCTTCTCTGACAACGGGAAAACGTTGGGAACGGTTTTCACGTTCCCCGACGAGCAGCTGTTGGGTGAAAGCAGCTCCTACGATCGGCTTACAACACTTGCCAGCATATCAAAAGAAGACGCAGCGGAAAAGTTTGCGTTGGTGACACGTTCCTTACGCTCGATTAATCCCAACAAAAATGCTAAACGAATAGTCGTTAAATCGGTCAAGATGAGCAATAACAGTACGACACGCTCGACGGGTTATGAATGGGTCACCAATGCCGAAGGCAACGTCATTGCAACAATAATTCCCGGAAATAATCGCAAATTAGCCGGATGGATCCAACAAACTTGGACGACTCGCGAGATTTCATCTTCTGGCGGGTGGAGCCAGACGTCATTGGAGATGTTTGGCGCTGATGGCCAGTTAGTTCAAAAGAAAACCGAGAACAATTCTGCCGAACCATCAAAGACTCCAGATGAAAGCATCTTGTGGGACCGCAACAAGGGCCGGATTATCAGCGACTTCTCACCATATAATTTAACCGACCAATTGGCCTCTTACTATGGATTCGAATCATACGAAATGAATAATTCCAGTTCTCCATTCCGGTGGCGATTTCCGGAATCGAATGTAGTGAAAAAGGGTTTCGCACTGACTGGAGAGAATTACTTGCGATTAAACGCTACCCATCCGCTACTGGAAGGAATGTTCACTCCAGCTGATCAAGACCTTACTTATGTCGCGTCTTGCTGGATTCGGCCATCCAACGGAATCGATTATTTCGTCAGTACCACCGAGCAAAGTCAAGTCACGCCTTATTTGAAAGCAATAATTAGTGTCAATGAGACGGGAGAAGAAATTGTGGGACTACTGGCTCGAATCATTCGCTCGGTTGGTGATTGGGCTTACCTAGAAGTGTTGATCAATTTCGACATTGTCAAGCGTCTCTATGCGGAAAGTCAACAGGCAAGTCAAAACGAAAAGACGCCCCAGTTCACCATAAAATTAACTATCGATGCTGACCAGCATGATGACGGCCATGCAGCTGATCTGGATGTCGATCACGTCCGATTTTCACCTGTTTTGCACGATTTCAAAGCAACAGTTTTCAATTCCGATAATGGGAGGCCGGTTTCTGTTATCGGCTCCAGCGGATCCATCAGCCGAACCATCTACTATCGTGACCGTGAAATGGCTGTTGTAGTAGATGTGACTGTCAACGGCCATCAGCAGGTGGAACAAGTAGCGACATCAAGTTACACCGGTCGTTTAATCCCCACGCCAAATGGATCAATCGTCACCGGAGCTCAACGGAGTCGCACCGTTTTCTATCCGGAGAATGGCGGACTGTACGAAATTTTTGACGCTTACGCTTGGCGGAACCGCTGGAATGATTCATCTAAGGATTCATCGGTCTGGACCACAGCTCCGGCTCGACTGTGGCACAATCATCAACAATCTCACCAACTCGTTAGTGTTGATCCTTCCATTTTGTTTGGTGCGGAATCGTCTTCGGCAGCTATCCGTTGCTATTATTCGCTGATTTCTCCCACCGCATCCATGACTTGGAAAATGGCAGGTGGACAAGTTCGATTGGCCCGAAAATCTGACAAGTCATCCAGCACTTTGATGTTTCAAGTCCAGCCGGACGCACCCCACACCACCGTGACAAATTTACCTAATAGCGGCGAAATTATTATGATGACCGAAGGCGGTCGTTTCTTCATCTGGATCGAAAGTGTCCTTCTTCTAGACCGTCTAGTTGCTTCTTTATCCGCTAAAAATCCATGGACTTTTTTCGCTTTTAAGGCTCAAGGAAACACCTTCGTCGAGGATTGCGTTTTCATGGGAAATCCACGAACCGAAATGGAATACATGAACGAATGGGGCGAGAAAATTCAAACCATCCAGCTGGAGTCGGATAGATCCGTTCTTGTGTCGCAGACCCTTTACGACAAGCTCGGTCGAGAGGGAATCATAACCAAACTAACAAGAGTCAGCGTAGATGAAGCAAAGCCACTGCTGACTTACTACTCGGATTTCGTCAGTGGACCCATTGATCCAGAGAATTCCCTTTCAGTATGGAAGACCCATCGCCTGCGAGGGATGGTGGATCGTTTGAATCCGCTCGACAAAGGAGTACCTTACTTTCGCACCGAATATGAAACTAATCCGCTGAATGAAAAACGAGTGGAAGGACAACCCGGTCCGGATTTCAACGTTAACGGTCCGTACGCCAAGAAATTTGGAACATCGGCCGGCGGAATGGATGAAATCGCCGTTATCAACAATCATTTCCCGACGAGTAATGGCTTCCGGCATAAAATGAAAGAAATGCCGAACGGAACTAAAAAAGTTGCTGTCCTGGATCAACAGGAAAACAGAGTGGCCCTTTACATCTACGTGCCCGGCCATGATCATTTGCTTAGCACTTATGAATACGATTCCAAGAACCGGCTCATCAAAATCCTTCCACCAATCTATCACGAACGTGCTGACACTTTTATGAAGTCCAAACCGTTGTGGCCTGTAACGAAAACAAAACTTTCTTCTGAAGAAATACGTTTGCAGAAAACTCTGGGTATCTTTATGACCTATAACGACGACACTGGGCTACTTATTCGCAAGACGACCCCAGACACTGGACACTTTGAGTATTATTATAACAGAGATGGCCAACTCCGTCTGCAAGTTCATTCCGTTTCGGAAGAATCCAACGAAATTGATAGCGTCGTATTTTACGAGTACGATGACAACGGACGAGCAGTCGCCCGTACGGGATTTTTGGAACAAATGCCCATGTCTCGCCAAAAATTCAAAAATTCCCTAGCTGAAGGATCGCTGGCCAACGCCAATTTTTACCAGTTAATC
This sequence comes from Daphnia pulicaria, assembly GCF_021234035.1. Taxonomy (NCBI): domain Eukaryota; kingdom Metazoa; phylum Arthropoda; class Branchiopoda; order Diplostraca; family Daphniidae; genus Daphnia; species Daphnia pulicaria. The sequence goes on from NC_060924.1 coordinate 3,124,443, forward strand.
GATCGAACAGAAGCGGAAGAACGACACTACGATCCGTCGGTGTTGAGAGGTGAACGTAACGCCACCTTTGTGACTCATAACTTTGACGACAACGTTTTAGTGGAAGAGATGCGCTGGGACAGCCAAGACCGCTTAATCGAATTTAAACAACTGGTTTCCTTTGATCAGCAGGCTGATACAGAAATCAGGAAGACATACTACTCTCACAGTAACCGACTGCGATCAATTCAATATCCGTCAGTCAGTGGCGAAAATAATCTGGGCGTCAAACTGGAACATCATTACAATAAACTGGGGCAGCTGATTGCATTGAGTTTGGATGACCAATCTGGAGATATTGTCCGTTTCAACTACCACGGAAGTGGACAATTGGCTAGTGAACACGTTCTACCTGGAAGCCAACACAATTTCAATCGAACTTTTCATTACAATTCGCCTGGCTTCTTAGAACAGATATCTGATCCTTTCCTAACCGAATTGGTGTCATACACGGACGGTGGATACGGCCAAGGTGGAACCGGTGACGGAATTGTTATGCGGACGGCATTCAACGCTACGTGGCCCCCTACCGCCGACTGGCGTTGGTTCCAACTGACGAATCATTCAAAGCTAATGTTAGAGTCAAACTCGTCGGCTCAGCTGTGCTTTAAGGCTCTCAAACGCAACGGCTACTTGACTAAGACTGGTCGTCCTCTAAAAGATTATCACTTCGCAATTAGCGATGGCAAGACTTGGATGCCGCTAGTGTGCGGAGGACCGAATGGCCAACAGATGGCTCGAATATTGGCTCAAAAGCGGATGCCTAGGATTTACGGGCACAGTTATGCTTACGGAAACCACCGGGAGCTTGTTAAAGCCAAATATTTTACAGATGAGACGGAGAAGTTGGCCGTTCCATTCCAGCCGGACACGCTGTCCCGTCAAACGGCCTTAAATAAGCAACAATCGCGCGACGTTTGGAAGCGACTGGATGACGCTGGATTGATTGTGTCTGATCAAAGGAAATCCGACTGGTTGACGGCCGTGGCCAATCCAGGGAAATCTTTCACCCGCAGTGACGATTTAAAGACTCTACTTGCGGCTGTCACGGGCACTCAAGAGGACGTCACACTTTACCGGAATCTCATAGAAAAGATGATTTTGAAAGAAATTGGACAACGACGGAATAAATTATCAACACTGGACGAATTTCAGAAAATATTCCTGCAATGGAGTGGCTTCGACGACGGAATGCCGTTTGCCGATTCCGAAAAATTGAGGCGGGCGGCCGAAAAAGTCCACCAGGTAATAATGGGAAAAGCCAAAGACACCACGGATTGGCTGGATGCCAAGTTGAGGCAAATATTCAACGCGCCTCAATATTCAAAATACTTGGCTGATTTCATCCGCATCCTTGACCAACATTTCACTTACGCGCTGGGCGAACATCCATTTGACGTGGCCTCGTTTGATATCGACGCAAATGGGAACCACAAGAAATTCTACACGGGTTTCAATCGCTACGAATTTTCATACGATGACGATAAAGCAAATCAGATCCGGTCTGTCAAAGTGGAAGAACCGGGTCAACTCGACGATAAGGAAGCGAAGACGATGCTTCACGATACCCGTGGAAACGTCATCCAAGCGCTTCACAAAGGCATCGAACGGATAGAATACAACAACGCATCAATGCGGACGACGGCCATTCACCTGACGGACGGGAGGACAGTCCGTTTCGCCTACGACGCCCATGGTGAACGCATTCTCAAACGAGTGATGGCCAAGGATGGCCATTTAATCCACGAGACGCATTATGTCCGTGACACAGAAGGTAAAGTTCTTTTCGATCGACGAACTACTTATTCCTCGGCGAGTTCGTCGTTACTTCCGGAATTGAAAGACGCAGCGGCTGTAGTCGTGTCCACGTCTTACATCTACGGCCCTCGCGGACTCCTCGGCTTCGTTCGCAACGGCGCATTCCACAGCGTGTGGACCGATCACTCCGGCTCCATCCGGTTGGTCTTACGAGATGGCCAAGTGGTGGCCGCTTACGATTATCTTCCTTACGGCCAATTAATGCGCTCCTACGGAAGTGATCCGGCGACTGAAATTTTCTACCGTTACACCGGGCAAGAATGGGATGGAGAAACGGGACTTTACAACTATCACGCACGATTCTACGATCCGGATATTGGACGGTTCTATCAACCGGATCCTCGCGAACAATATTTTAATCCGTACAAGTACGTGGGCAATTCACCCGTCTCGCTGGTAGATCCCGATGGAGAATTTGGACTTTTATTGGGACTATTAATTGGTTTGTTTGCGGTTGGCGGTGCTTACTTGGGAGGAGCTACAGCCAACAATAACTGGAATCCGGCTAAGTGGGATTGGAAGAGTGGCAAAACTTGGTCCGGCATAATTGGAGGTGGAATAGGTGGGGCCATGATACCCATAGGAGCTGTTGCAGCAACTGCCGCTATAGGGATCCATGCAACCGTCTCGCTCGGTTTGGTAACCGCTTACGTCTCAGCGGCTGCAGCCAACAATAATGCGGACTATACCAAGTGGAAGTGGCATGAGCCGGGCACTTATAACGCACTTTTCCAGGGTGTCAGCACCGGAATGGGCATCGTTGGAGGCGGTGCAGTGGCTCACCAGTTCGCCAATACATTTGGGAAGCTCGGCAAATTTTTGATTTTAGGAGGAACTTATACTACAGCTGCTGGCTTTGCCTACGGTAAAGCAGTATCGGCCAATAACGGAGAATTTGCACCTTGGAAATGGGACTGGACCAACCTGAATACCCTCAACGCCTTACTAGAAGGTGTCGACAGTGGAATCGGTTTACCTATCGATTTAACTCAAATGGGTCGTGGAATATTAAAATTGGCTAAAAAAAGTCCCAAACAGTTATCGACCCTTCTTCCTATGCTGAAAAAATTCGAATTGAAGCAACTGAATCCTTTACTTAAAAGTATTGCTAAAGGACCTACAGGCAAAGTAGCCGCTGCAGCTGTCACCGCCTATTTGATGACCAGTATGGCCAATGAGAATTTCGATCCTAGCGGATGGGATGCCAATTCATTTGCTACTTACGAAGGATTCTTGAATGGCCTGATTTTTGGCACAAGCGCTCGCAACATGCTGAAAGCGGGAAACAAACAAGTCCGTCATTTAAAAGCTAAAGCGAATAATGCGCTGAAAGTGAAACTACCAAAATTGGTGACTAAAATGCGATTCGACATGGGACGGGCGTTTGACAATATCCGATCGGGAAAAATTCAACGTTGGATGAAACATAATCTTTTTCAGTTAAAAACGACCCGCAAATTGCTCCTCTCCAAAGACGGACTTCAATTTTCGACCAATAAGATATCGGGTAAAAAACTGTTGGAACTGCCAAACGCTCAGAAAGTAGCGTTGCATCTACTGGAGGCTATGGAAGATGCCAAGAATCAAATGAGAAACCGGGAGAACGAAGCGTTTGCAGACAGGGAGATGGGGTCGTTTGGATGTCGCCCGGGACTTAGAAAACGTCGCATGAAACGAGGAAACTCGAATTCCAAATGTCCCATAGCCTTACCTAACACTGAACTGCAAGCAAAATTTGATGAAAATCCTGTCAATGTCTTTAAAGAAACAGCAATCAGCACTCAATCCATAATAACCAATCCAAAAGAAATGCCCTCTAATGGAAAAACGTATCCCTTCCAATTGGTTTCTACAGAAGGCTCCGGTTACAACTTGATTGTTCGTACATCATCAAGCGATCCTTCTGCAATCCAGGGCTATTGGCTGAGCACGAGAGAAAAGATTCAGATCGACCCATTTAGCGAAACACGGTTCATTGTTACGGGAGAACTGCAGGGTTGTTCCATTCACGTCAAGTACGACTACGACAACATAGGAAACGACGGAAGACACGAGCCCAAAATGACAGTTTTTCATCACTACCGCTACTTCCCATACAGCATTCACTTGGAAGATGGTCATTACATCAACACTAAAGATGGGAAGAGGATCCGGGAACTGGACGGCGCCAGGGAATTGTTTGACGAAAATGGAAATGTGTTACCTCCAATAAATGGTGGTATTGTTCCTTTGGAAAAAATATACAAGAAGGATGAGAACGGCAATTTAATTCAAGTCAAAGAGTTGAATAATGAAAAGATAGAAACAATAATAGAGAAAAATCTTTCACTCCAGCGGATTGAGGATAACTTGGCTGCCGAATACGACACTGCTATTCGATTCGAGGATTACGTGGGCTTGCCGAATGATTATACTATTTTGATGCATCGCAAACATTTACCCAAAACTTTCACTACGGGCATTCTTTACCGAAATACCGCTGATGGCCAATGGTATTTTTTGTCGCAAAATATTGAATACCTACCAAGTAGGAATGATTTAGTTAATAGACAGAACTTTAACTTACGTGTAAAACCGTTTGAGGATAGCTACAAAATTTTTTCAGAATTATATCATTCCGAAAGCAATCTAGAAAAACGCCCTACAATAGCGGATTACTTTCACTGGCAACAAATAGGTTTGCATCAACGTACGGATAAACCCGCATTCAATTTGCACATCCGGAAACTGGACTCGATTCCGCGTTCCCAAAATGAAGCAGTTTCCTTTGGAAATATGAGACTCAAAAGCAGAAAAGAGTTTAAAGACTTCGTGCAATCTCAACAGTCACCCAGTAGCAGTAAGATTAATACACCAGCAGCACGAAGCCGATGGTCGGATAAGGTAGACGTTGGTGATGTGCGGCCGCGTGCTGGTATAGGTCGAGACCGTCGGTCTGCCTTCCTGGAAATAAGAAACACAACTCATCCACTCCAATGCCAATCAACGAATGTTTTTACTTATCTGAATGACAGCACTCGTGAGTTTAGTTATCCTTGTTCATCCCCTTATTTAGTTTCCAGCGCATCTCGCCCTGAGAGCTGGATCAATTTAATTTTGTCCACTATAAGCCGTCAGGTTATGGCATCTGTCGTCTTGTTTGATCCTCTATTTGACTTTGTCACAGTGTCTCTGCTATCTGATGTTCCCATAAAAATTAGTCGTCCACAATTCCAACAGGATCAAGTAGTCGATCTATCGCCTCAAGTTGGAGTGCCTCCAACTGCTTACCGTGACGTCTCCGCCGGTAATTGTTATTCCTATTCCACAGACACCATGGTTTGTTACGGACATCACGGACGAACGATGTTATTTGCCCAATCACCTTCGGTCGACACAAGCCCTCCCCCGTTGCAACAGGATCAAGACACGTTCCACGACTGCCGGCCGATCGAGTGGCACGGCCAGCCATCGGTGACTTGCCGTGGAGATGAAACCACTTTCATTCACCTCCCGTACACCAAAAACTCATCAGCTGCTAAATTATTCAGCGCCGTTGATGGATGGCTGATTTTAGCTTACGCAGCACCAGGAATTTACAGAGAGATTTCAAAAATGGCCAGTCACGTCAAGAACGTTTGGACGGGTTCAGTCTGTAAAATCCCTGTTCCTATAAACGACGAGGATAAAAAATTGTGGAAGATGCAACTGGATAAACTGGAGGAAATCGTACGAGTCCAACTTCAGTCAAATCACCAGGTAGATTGGGCGTTTCCGTTGATTGAAGAACTTCAAGAGCAGATTAGTTCTCTAAGTAGCAAAACGATAGCCAAAACAATGGATGATGTAAGAGCGTTAAAAACTATGACTGAAAGACTATCGGCCCTCAGAGAAGATATTGAAGAAATGACGCATTTATGTCCAACAGAGCACGACGAAGAGGACGATGACATAATTTTCTACGACTGTTGTGAAGATGATTTTTCAGTTGAAAAGGAGACTACGAACGGATACATTAAAAACGCTGAATCAGTTTCGGCTCAATTACATCATTTGACGCGTTCTAATATGTCTGCATGCGCAATTTAACAAACAATGTTCTTTCAAGTGTGTAAAAAAAAAAGATGTAAGAAACTTGTTCAATATTCAGAGAATTTAACAACAGGAAACAAAATAAATCCCAATAAAATAAAAGGATTGCGCCACCAGTTGCGTTTCTTTTTTTTTTAAATAATAAAGAACCGATATTTAAGTTTGATCCTACCTTGATTGCAGTGAACTGGGCGACTTGAAGTAGAATGGAGTGAACGGGGCGTGACGTCATCATCACGATGTGGTTCGTCCGTTGGCATTTCAGGTAGAAAACGGAAGGAATGACGTTCTCGTGAATACATTCACACTCGCATGAACGTACACGAGAGACGTCGAGGTAAAGGAGAAACCCAACGGAAGAAGATGCATTTCACATTATTCAACAGCAAACGCTCCATTGAAAAATTCAAACTAATGGAAAATAATAAGACGAAAAAACGGTTTGATTACACAATTGTGTGGAATCGAAATAGAAAAAAAAGACAATCGGAAATACGGTGATAAATGGTAATAAATATTTATCATCTTAAAGAGAAATTCACCTCGCAGATTATCCACGATGAAATGTCGATGACGTCACTATTGATGTTGATGATATTGATATCCAGAAGGAAATTTGCACAAATGCCCTGCTACTACACTGTCCACAACTGTTCACACTTACGACACAATCAAAACTAAACTGAGACAAAAGTAAAAACAAAGGGGCGTTTTGTCTGGGCTTTTCATTTTTACCTTCAGACTCTGGAGGACAATAGGCGTGACCAAATTATAACAAATGTCCTAACAGGCTAACACCATTACTCTTGCCATTACATTAAAAATTAAAGTTTAATCAATGTTGATTCCCATTGCACACACACAGCATAGCTGTGACTGTAGTCTCATAGTCTGTAGTTTTGCAGCAAAAGTTGTGTAAATATTTTGAAACTTTCCTAGGATAGGAACCTATACCTTTCACAAATCACAATTAACTTATTTGCATTTACACAAATAATTCAATGTAGTATAATTAATGGCATTGGCACGACATGAACTGGGTAAATGGACTAGTTTCACTTAAGACAATCGGCAATCCACCCAGTCTAGTCAATGGTCTAGTCTGACAACGCTCTGGTCGCCATCTGCTGGTTCTGGTTGACAGTTGTATGCCTCTCTCAAGGATCTTAGGATCTGAGCATCTGACCGATGTTGTTGCAGTCGTCTGCTGCAATGCACGATAAGTTTTTGTTTTGATGAATCAGAGCCATCTATTAGATTTATTACCAATAAATTTTGAAAGTTAAAATAATAATCCAAGTAAATCTTTCCAATCGAAAGTTTAACAGTTATTAACATCAGATAATAAAATCTTAATGTTAAGATGGACATTTCTTAATAAAAATTTTAACTTTTAACTTGCAGGATCTGTGTTGAAACTTGAAAAGAATTTGACATGACACCAAGCACATAGTAGGCTAATGGATAGAAATCCAAAGGTGGGAATGATTCCAGGTAAAATATTAATCTTCGTCCAGTGTTCTGTCGAATAAGGTTTTTCGTGATTCGAACGTAGCTCGAATAACGAATACGAATAAAATTTAGAATAAAATTTCGAATAGCAAATAAAAGGTCGCGCCTATTGGAGTCCGTAATCCAGACCCCTCTAAAGGCAAAAAGTGCTATTGGATTCCGTAAAACTAACCAGTGGTTAAATACAACAGGCAAACATTTTAAAATAAATCTTATTTCATTATTAAATGCTCTATTATAGCAGCTAACTGCCGAAATGATTAACTGCAATCTTATTTGACCTGATTAAAATTCAGTTTCTTTTTTAAAAGAGAACACAAAGTGCAGAAAAGAGAACACATCACCAACACATCACACTACAGCCTTTGTAACTGTTGCGAGGAAGACAATCGGTTTTTCTCATGTGTAAAATCGTAGCTTATTCTTAAATCACGGTACACATCACGCTCAAAAAGAGTAGTGTGAACGTGATTAATTCAGAATCCATTCTTTTCCCTTCGTTAATCAACTCTAAAAAAAAAAAAACAGATTGGTCTGCTGGTCGGCGACACCAGAGCCATCTGGATTTACGGACTCCAATAGCAAGGCTTGACGTTGGAGGAGTCCGGATTACGGACTCCAATAGATTTTTCCAAAAATCTCGGCGACAGACACGCGACTGAGACGAGGCAAAAATGAAAAATCTATACTAAACAGCAAACTTTAAAAAAAAAAAATTTTTTTTTTAATATTCGAAATTGTATTCGAAATCATGAAGCGTGAGGTACAACGAATAAGAATAACGAATACGAATAAAGAAAATTTTATTCGACGAATAACGAATACGATTATTTCCTTATTCGTTAATCGAAATGATGCACAGATGCACAGATGCACAGACTATCTTCGTCACTTGAGGAACTGCTGCTGCTGCTACTACTGCTGCTGCTACGTGAACGTGTTTCCGGTTCCAGTTCGGGTTCAGGCTCTGGCTCAGGCTCAGGCTCACGAAATTCTAAATCTAATGCAGAAACAAAACCACGGAACCAAATAGCGACAGCAGTGGCTCCAGCGTCGGGTTTCGTTACGAGATCTTCATTGACGTAGCTAGCTCTTCCGACCCTGAATTGTTAGCATTTTATTAATTATAAAAGACCGTTGCCATTGTAAAACTTTAAACGGAAACCTCGCTCGCATTCCGGCAGTTTTCTCCGCTCCTTCCTCAGCAACAGCGGAAGCGGCTAACAATTCATCCAATATTTCATTGATGCTAGTTTTAGGATGTGATTGTAAATGTTCTAGCGCAGGAAGAAGGGCATCCACCTAGGAGTAAAAACCAACTTTCTAAACATCATATAAAGTAGGTAAATGTTCATTAACTTACGACTGTGCGGTCACCAGGCTCAGCTTTACCATACTTCATTACAGCTTCAATACCAACTTTAGAAGCATGAGTCCATCGCAGTAAATCATCATCAATATCCGATTCCTATATTTTAACAAATTTGTTGTGAGTTAATTACTCCTAATTAGGAAATTACGCTATGAATTACTTCAAAAGCATTTGCCATCGCTGCGAAAAAAATACCGTAAACAGCCCCGGAAGTTCCTCCTACTTTACTTTCCATCAAATAACAGAGTTGATGGAATACGGTGCAGGGGTATTCCAGTTCCAAATCAATCTGGCGAACAGCTATATTCATAATATAATGGATCACAATTTCATAGAATGAAATGAATTAAATTGAATTTAAATAGTACCATCGGCCCATCGGTTAAGAGTGGAACCACAGTCACCATCACCACATCCAGAGTCCAGTTCGTTCAGGCGATCGACGTGAGATTCCAATGCATTGGCGGCAGCGTGAATTGCAATCTTTAGCGCTTTTTGGCCTCTATCGCCTAGTGACGGTCCACGATTCTGTTTAACAGTAAAAGTAAATCCTTTGAATGACCACTCGAGAAATCAAAATTACTTCAAAGTGATGATCCCAACGGTAACCATCGTCCGAGAGTTTCTCAGGTGTAATTCGATCGTGATAAAGTGGGTGTGGCCACATCGGCGCAGAAGTGGGAGCGTCCAGTAAACTCAACCACCAACTCCTCTCGTCCTCATCTACACGCAAAACGGACAACTGGATTCCTCTCATTTCCAACGAAGTCATTAAATGGCCGACATAGCAGCGAACAACTTTTACTTCACGGGATTCTGAATCATAGACCAAATTAGTTTTAGTTAGATCCTAATAAAATAAGAAATGTTACCAAGTTGCTTGATGGCTTCGCGAGCAGCGATAGACATTTCCATGATGGACAACCCGCCCAGATTGTTAACAATCAGAGCAACAGAACAACCCGATGGAAGAGGGAATGAACACGACGAATCACTGTCAGTCATTCGATTCAACATTTCTTCGATTATGTTGGAGGCAGTCGTCATCTGATTGTCGAATAATGAAATTAACAAAACAGATTCCGGAAATATTAAATTTTAAATGTTTTACCTTGATTCTTTTGACTCCTGCTTCTCCGTGAATACCAAGTCCTAGTTCGAATTCGTCGTCCTCTAAGCGAAACATTGTTTCACCACCTTCAATAGAACCGTCATTAACTAAGCTGACTTGAAAAGATACTTTTATCTTGACATTTTACCTGGAACGCTACACGATGTTAGACTCGCCCCGATAGTGCCGATGGACTTTTTCATCTCTTCCAACACGTGAACCATCGATTCAAGCTTTTCTCCTCTTTCAGACAACGCTCCGGCGGCCTTCATGAGGAACAAAGATCCTGCTAATCCTCGACGACCAACTGCTTTGAATGAGCTCGAAAGAGCACAGTCGTCGTCACAGATGACCATTTCCACCTACATTAGAATCAATTCCGTTAAATTTCAATTCGAATCATACACAAAATTTTTCCGATCCTTACGCGAATGTTTTCCATCCGCGCTCTCTCAAGCGCCAGACCAAAATTCAATCGATCGCCCGTGTAATTTATCACGATCACTAAGACACCATCTAATACCATTCAAAATAATTTGTTAATCGTAAGTATTACATTTGAATTCACATGCAAGTCACGATACCATTTTCACTTGAACGTGCGGCCCGGATCGCAGCTAAAACAGCTCCAGCCGGCGGCGAAGAGAAAACCCGGCCACAGACGGCTGCTGTTAAAAGGCCTTGCCCGACGAAACCTACGCAAAACGTGATAAAGAGTCGTGAACAAAGAGCTGCTTTTCTCTAGCCAAACGCTATTTTTTTTTTTTTTTTTGTAGTTTACCGGCAGCGAACGGTTCATGCCCTCCGCCGCCTCCAGCAATAACAGCAACCTTTCCATTGGCAGCTTTTACCTGTAAACAAAACAACGACTGAATCACGTTTCAAACTTACAATACATGTACTGAATACTTCGATTAGTCCTAATTCAATAATTTGTTTAACAGAAAAACTAAAATGGGTCTGAACATTAGGTATTCTATTTGGTATTTTAAAAATATTCTTACCGATTCGTGAACGATGACACGTTGTTCTCCCAGAATACGAAGACCAAGGTTTGTCATAACCAAACCTTCCAGTGCTTCGTCAACGCAATCATCCGGGTGGTTGATGAATTTCTTGGACATTTCTCAGCACTTGTTACCACAACCAATATGAGTACAAACCCAACAAACGACTGCACAACTCGAGAGAAATAAGAGAATTAAGGTTGTAAACAAGCAGAATGCCTGTGTCTGTTGCGGGGGCTGCAGTGATTGGAATGTGCCGACACCTGACGAGAGAGGTTCGACCTTGATGATTCGTCGTTGTGGGGGGAAATATTTTTCCTTTGCGATAATAGCTTACGTCTATTTACGGCAACACACCTGTTATCTAAAGATACTGAGTCGAATTGAAAACATGATTGAGTAAGTATATCGACGTTGTACCTTGCACGTTGACCGATGGGGGACAGACGAACGAGTGATAAATAAGTCAGTCTGTAAGTCTTTTATAAGGATTTTGTTTGGATAAGAATGTAAATAAGAATAAACTGCGATGCTCTGTCAGAATTGCGCAACAAAATAAGACATTTCAAAATAGGAAAACTATTTTTTCTACATTGGCTGACGTGTTAAGATAAGGAAACGAAAACATGAAACAAACATGTCGATAATTGAACCACACTCATTTCAACAAGGAAAGTTAATTGTAGCTTATTTATCTTTAAGATAGCTGTATCCGGACAAGCACTATGGGAAATTTTAACCGAAACACCATTGAAATATCACACAACGCAGTATTTTAAAATAAATGTCCCGATAATAAAATACTACAATGTGGTCAAACAACAATAATCTTTTTCATTGCGTATAGTTGGATGATAAAATTCTTGGGAATTCCAATATTCCCATTGCGTCTGAATGTATATGCCTTGAATTTTATTCAACGTCACTCGAGGAACTGCTGCTGATGCTATTTCTCCTATTTCCGCATTTCTTCCTTGCGCAGAATTCTGAATGTAACTCAGAGTCTAAAGCAGAAACAAAACCACGGAACCAAATAGCGACAGCAGTGGCTCCGGCGTCGGGTTTCGATAAGAGATCTTCATTGACGTAGCTAGCTCTTCCAACCCTGATTTTATAAAAAATTTTGGTTAGATAAAAACTATTACAATACCATTGTTTAATTTTAAACGGAAACCTCGCTCGCATTCCGGCAGTTTTTTCAGCTTCTTCCTCAGCAACTTCACAGGCAGCCAATAATTCATCCAATATCTCATTGATGCAATTTTTAGAATGAAACTGTAGATGTTCCAGTGCTGGCAGGAGAGCATCCACCTAAAGGTTAAGTCAAGATTTATTGATGTCGATTGGCACATTAAGAAATGAACATGAAACTTACAAGTGTGCGGTCGCCAGACCCCACATTTCCGTACTTCCTTACAACATCAAGACCAACTTTAGCGGCATGAACCCATCGTTCAGGTGTTATTCCATTTATATCCGAATCCTTAGTAGTGCGAATAAAGGTTTTTTTTTAAGATTAATAAATAATGATAAATCATGTCATCCATTACTTCAAAAGCTTTGGCCATTGCTGCGAAAAAAATGCCGTAAATAGCGCAAGAAGTTCCTCCTACTTTACTTTCCATTAAATAACTCAGCTGATGGAGGACAGTGCAGGGATATTTCAGTTTTAGTTCAATCTGGCGCACACCTGGAACGGACAATTTTGATCATTTAAACAGGTACAGTTTACCAATCAAATTTGTCAGGAATAGCGCACCATCGACCCAACGGTTAAGAGTGGAACCACAGTCACCATCACCACATCCGGAGTCCAGTTCGTTTAGACGATCGATGTGAGATTCCAATGCGCTTGCGGCACCATGAATGGCGATCTTTAAAGCTCGCTGGCCTCTTTTGCTTAACTTGGGTCCTCGATGCTGTATCGAATTAATAATATTAATTTTTACTTTGATGGTTAAGCAAAGTGAAGAAATACTTTGATGTGATCCCAGTGGTCAACGTCATCTGAGAGTTTTTCGGGTGTAATTCGATCGTGATACAGTGGGTGTGGCCACATAGGCGCAGAAGTGGGAGCATCAAGTAAACTCAACCACCAACTTCTCTCGTCCTCATCTACACGCAAAGCGGACAACTGGATTCCTCTCATTTCCAATGACGTCATCAAATGACCGACATAGCAGCGAACAACTTTAACCTCACGGGATTCTAAATTATAGGCCAAATTAGTTTCAGTTAGATATAAAAAAAAAACAAGAAATAGAATGAAATGTTACCAAGTTGCTTAATGGCTTCGCGAGCAGCAATGAACATTTCCATGATGGACAATCCGCCCAGATTGTTAACAATCAGGGCAACAGAACAACCGGATGGAAGAGGAAATGAACAAGATGAATCACTGTCAGTCATTCGATTCAACATTTCTTCGATTATGTTGGAGGCAGTCGTCATCTGATTATCGAATTATTAAATAACCAAAACATAGTCCGGCAAGTTTATATTAAAAAATAGTACCTGGATTCGTTTGACTCCAGCTTCTCCGTGAATACCAAGTCCTAGTTCGACTTCGTCGTCCTCTAAGCGAAACATTGTTTCACCACCTTTAATGAAACCGTCATTAACTAAGCTGACTTGAAAGGACACATTTATCTTGCCATTTTACCTGGAACGCTACACGATGTCAGACTCGCCCCAATAGTGCCGATGGACTTTTTCATCTCTTCCAACACGTGAACCATGGAATCGAGCATTTCTCCTCTTTCAGATAACGCTCCGGCGGCCTTCATGAGGAACAGAGATCCTGCCAATCCTCGACGACCGACTGCTTTGAAGGAACTCGAAAGAGCACAGTCGTCGTCACAGATGACCATTTTCACCTACAATAAAATTAATTCTGTTAAATTTCACTATGAACCAAACATTAAAATTTTCCGATCCTTACGCGAACGTTTTCCATCCGCGCTCTCTCAAGCGCCAGACCAAAATTCAATCGATCGCCCGTGTAATTTATCACGATCAATAAAACCCCATCTAAAACAATTGAAATCATTTGTTTTAAACAAAATGCTACATTCTTGTACATTTGCAAGTCATGATACCATTTTCACTTGAACGTGCGGCCCGGATCGCAGCTAAAACAGCTCCAGCCGGCGGCGAAGAGAAAACCCGGCCACAGACGGCTGCTGTTAAAAGGCCTTGCCCGACGAAACCTACGCAAAACGTGATAAAGAGTCGTGAACAAAGAGCAGCTTTTCCCTAGCCAAACGTATAGTTTTTTTTTTCTTTTTGTAGTTTACCGGCAGCGAACGGTTCGTGCCCTCCTCCACCTCCAGCAACAACTCCAACCTTTCCATTTGCAGCTCTTCCCTGTAAACAAAACAAAACAATGACAGAAATGATAAAACGTACATGCTAGAAAAATAATAATTATCGTAATTCAATTACCTAGGAAATGAGAGATTTTAAATGGGTCTTATTACTGGGTATTCTAGTGGGGCGTAGCTACAAAAGTATAAACTGAAATTCTTTTAAAAAATGGTCTTCTTACCGATTCATGAACGATGACACGTTGCTCTCCCAAAATACGAAGACCAAGGTGGGTCATAACCAAGCCTTCTAAAGCTTCATCAACGCAATCATCCGGGTGGTTGATGAATTTCTTGGACATTTCTCAGCACTTTCCACAATAACTAACTGAATCAATAACAAGCGACCAACTGCAGAGAGCCAGACGGCTGAAATAACCAGATGCGTGGGTTGTGTTGAAATACCTTTGCACCTATACCTGCAGACGAGAGATTCGACCTTGACGAGTCTTGGTTGTTTTATGAACGATGACTAACACCATCAAGCGGCCCGTTTGAATGTTCTAAAAACACACGAAAAATAACTCCCAAATTTTCAAATTCAATCAAAGTTAATGCCGGTTGATAAATCCAAATTTTGCACGTTGAACAACCAAGCGACGGTGATCAACTGATAGAGTCAGACGGAAAATCGTGCGGAATATGTGAGAAGAATACAATAGAATTGGAATCGTGCCAAGGTGAGGAAATTTTACCTGATACCAGAGACGGAGTTGAAAGAAGTGTTGTTTTTTTTCACGTGAAAATTGCTCATTCACGACGCAAAAAAAATATCTGAATAATTTTAAGATAAGGAAATCATAGCGAAAGGTAAAAATAGCTACCGTTTCCACAATACGAAAAACCCTGACAAAAAGGAAAACAAAATAAGGTATTCCAATTTGTCAAAACATCGTTAGTGTTATCTGGCAGCAGTTTAACGCGCTATGCCGGAATTGCACGCTTTTTAAAAAGATAAGCTATGGTTGTCAAGTTAAATCATAATATTGGGAGGTTCATTGCCTGCACTGTTGAAGCCAATTCTGACACATTGTCTGCTGGAATTTTTCTTGCTGGATGGTCAAAATTCGCATAATCTTGCATAATTATCGTTTGCGGTTCCGGCTGGATCTTGCCAGATATTCTGCTGATCTGCATCACAAGCCGCTGTTAATTGGGAACTGCCATGGGGACGACGAAATCCAATTTTGTTTTAAACAGTGCTTGTCGTTTTCTACACTAGAATAGTTAGTTGTTGCTGGGATGAAGTCTTTGCCTAATTGTGATCTGTCAACAACAGTCAACCCGGAGCTGTTGGATGAAGCCTGGAGGAGGGGAGAAATCATCGGAGCATCAGCGGTTGTCACAGAAGTAAGGATAACGTATGTGATGGGTTTCCCAGTCGTCGTTGTCGTTATGGAATCTGACAGTGACAACTTCGAAGGCTTATTTGGTAGAAATATGGTAGTCTGAATCGGGAAGGAAATCGATTTGGAAATCGTTTGGGTCGTCCAAGATGGAATAGAGTCTACGGAAGCCTTGGTAGATGCAGTCACGGTCGGCACTGCACTGCTCAGACGAAGGAAATCGGTTATCAGAATAATCGTTACCAATATCTCCTTTGACAGCTAAGAATCAGCCTTCCAGATTGTGTTTCGTTTTTTAATCAAAATAAACCAGTCTGGCAACCTAAACTATGAACAAAACAAAAAACGCATTCAAATAATTCTCTGCCATGCAAGAAAATGGAAATGTTAAATTACCAACTGACGAGTGATGACAGCTCGGGAAAATGTAGTCAAAAGAAACTCCTTCCTAAAAGATCCTGAGAGTAAACGGGAAGCCCTGAAAAGCTGAATGATCAGTCCAATCATCTTTGTCATAGAGTTTGTATATTCGGGAAACATTGATAGGATATAGGTATTGAGGCAGAGAGCATAAAAATGACAAGTCGAGACCCCCTCTATCCATAGGAAAAATGTCAAGCGCAAAGAATACAAACAAAACACGTATGGCACAAAGAACCCAAAAGACAAAAGAGATGGAGGAGGAGAAAATCAAAATGAAAAAGAGCTGTTCCAACAATGCCATCAAACTTTTTTCTTTAAATTCCTATGTCCAAAGACACACACAAACAAAACAAAAAAAAAAAAATTGACAAAATAGCTGCTTCATCAAACCCCCCCCCCCAAAAAAAAATGTTCTTTTACTTTCTAAACGAGGCAGCGACCAAATAAAAACAGTTTGTGGTATCACACAATCACTCGGGTATTTGCGGTACAAATGCAATTTATGGGTATTTCCTTTTCTGTCAAAGAGTAATATGATTAGTAATAAACGTTTGAAAGTTTTGGACGATGTGGGCCTTAGTGTCTTCAGATAATAGAGAGAGAGAGTCTAAGCAGTCGGATGAAAGCTATTATTAAAATACTGACCGGGAAACAAAGTGGCAAAGAGAGCTGCGTAAAAGGCCTCGTAAAGGAGGAAGGAAATCAAGTGAAAAATTTAGTAATCAAATATAAGTAACTGTCAAAACCGACGGTAGGATCATCTTAGGAAAAAATTTACTCCGACGGTTTCATCTCAAACCATTGAGTGACGGCTTGAGTCAGATCGTGATGCCCCAGGATGACGACGCAGCTGCACATGAGCGGACTGCGGGCGAACCGTCCCTTGCGATTAATGACGCTCACTTCAAGCTCACGTGACGGCAAGTCGATCGGGACCACCGTGTACTCGAAAGTTTCGTCAAAAACTGGATTGACGGTGTCTTTTACAATCTGTGAACCCCAAAAAAGAGCAAATGAAACAGGAAACTCCCATCAAATGAACAAAACCACACGCAATTGTCGTACCTCGGTTTTACGTTTGCTGTTGGTCGATCGATCTGGAAGTAGGTAGAGTTTCACATAAGGGTCGGGCGGATCGGGTTGGTCTCCGCCCGGCAGTTGGCTTTTTTCCACACGGCAGATAAGGAAAAAGAAGTGTCCCATCATTAATACGAAAAGTTGGCAAACTACCCACGGCTAACAAAATGTATAGGATACCTGACTTTGTGCACGACGATAATTAGTCTCTGTCGCTGACTGCTATAGCGCAGTGTGAGCTGCACTTGACTGACGACGCCAGGGGGCAACCTGGGATGACCAATTATCCGAAAAACACACGCGTCAACACAATGCGATTCCATGTATACGTATACTACGTCAAAAGTTATAACCGTAACAACACACACACAAAAGATGGCACGTACCCGCCCTTTTGCCTCCGCCGAATGGACGAATTCGAATCGCGGTCGAGACTCAATTTAGCCGCAGACACCAGAGTGTTGGTTGAAGAGCTCATCGATTTGTCTAACGACGAAGTTTGTTCGCTTCTTCCGCTATCGTGCCAAAAATAATTGCGAATTATTTCCAAAAACTCCCAGGGGCGTGGACGCGACAAGGAAAACGAGGAAAAGAAATATATTATACCCCATACCCTAGGCTAATGGTGTCGCCCGCGGCGGATGATGATGATCCTGAAGCGGAAGTTTGCATGTCATTACCTCCGGGTGCATCCGATTTTGGCTCCGGTTTGGCTTTCATCGAATCAGAACTTGAGGGTGGCGGCGTACTGGGAAGAGGTGGATCGCTGGCGAAATCTCCCGTATCCAAAATCGATTCGTTTCCTTCCATGGGCTGCCCGGGTACCATCACCTGAATAAACGGGGATCAACTTTTTTACCACCCACTGAATTGTCTGATAGAATCGAGACTTTTACCTTTAATCGAATGGAAACGATGAGTTTGCTTTCGGGACCAGAATTTTTCAAGCTCAACGGCTGATGACTCAATTCCATGTTGGGAAGAGTTAGCAAAGACACTAGCGTTATCTTCTCCCCACCAAGTTCTCCGCCCGTTTTCTGATCCATAACCTATCCGACGAAGAAATCCCCCAATCAAAACGAAATGATAAAATGTGATAATGATGTAAATGGATTTAAAAAAAATTTTACTTTTAAATACAGATCGTCCGATTCGGGATTGCAGACGAGGAAGACAAGGGCCTGCTCCCAAGTGGGATCGCAAGTACGCATCCGAGCTGAAGTTTGCTCGCTACGGTTGCCGGCAGTCACGATCACATAAGGATCGGGTTTTGAAGATGTCCTGGCGCTCTAATGAAGACAATAATCACGTTAAGCGAGCTCGGATTCAATTTGAATCGAGTGATCCTTACGGGGAGGGACGTGGCCGAGTCGACGTACACTATGAGCAGCGCCGAACTGAGTCCCATGCTTTGTGTTTCAGCGGCGTGCTGGAGAGAAGAAAAAAAAACAAGAAATCAATAGTCGCAGCTGGCGGAACGGTATGACTTTAATTGCATTTACCATTTTTAACATGACTGGGTCGTCCATTAAACTAAACCAAGTCAACTCCAGATGGATCATTCCTGATTTGACGTCTTCCAACGTCACCCACTGCAAAAGGTTGAAAAATACATTAACTTTTTAAATAATGTAACGAATAACTCATTAGAACATTACCATATCTTTCTTTCCAGCTTTGGCGATGCTGTAGATATCAATCGTGGCCCTAAACGATACAAGAAAAAAAAAGAAAAGAAAAATGCTAAAATCTCATCGATTAAATTAAAAGTTGAATCACAAATACGGGCAGCTGAACCAATTGCAATCCACAAGCCTCCTTCTAAATATTCCTGTAAACATCCCAAAGCGCCATTCAAGTGCATGCCGAAAATGTAAAACGGTAAAAAAAACCACAGCCCTTCCACCAAGCTAGATTATACTCTAAGTTTATAATGGAATGAATTCCGGTTGAACGCGCGACTACCTACGATATTAGCGGTACGCTTTATACCATCGCCGATTCGCCAATTTACAGTAAATGTAAATCACTACGGGGAGTCAAATTCCGGTTATTGTCGGCGAGTCGCAATAAAAGGCAAAAAGCTTTAAAAAAACCAATTAGGAAACAGCCACGGGCGAAACGAAAATTTGCAATAAAAACAGACAAACTAAACGAAGAAAAGACCAGACGGGGAAATTGGAAAAAAAGAAACCGAGAAGCGAGTGAAAAGTGAAAGAAAAAAAAAGAAATGAAAGAGAAATCACCTTCCTAGATAATCATCATTCTGTATGCCGGGAAATCCGGCGTCGTAATCCCATACTTGGATGAAACAATTCTGGGCTCGCAAAGACTCCACTTTTGCCTTAGAAATAGTTATAGGTTGTTCTCACTTGTCAAGAAGGTTTACAAGGATACTCCATACGTCAAAGTATCCACAAAATTGAATAGACTAAACATTCAAACGATGTAAACTTCTAGGCATGTTAAGAACAATTAAAGAGGAAAGATCTAACCACCAAAAAAGAACTTTCACAAAGCGCAACATGCACTAGAAGATTTACTATTTAATAAACAATGGCGATTTTGCAACCATCAGCAAAGGGGTTTTGAGACACTTACCTATTAATGAAATCGTCGTGGAATGAGGCTGTTGTGAAACAAAAGTAGCACAGTACGTGACAAAACAAAAGAGTAAGATGAAAGAAGAAATATGTAACAACGGCAAAGGATAATTAAAAAAAAAGGAAAAGGGCGGAGCTCAGCACATGTAAGAATATAAAAGGCGAAACGAGGCGCCGGATGAACTGCTGTGTGTGTGTGTGTAACTTACTTGCCCAGCGGATCATCCTCTCCACCCGTTTCATCGCGATCGAACATTCTGAGAAAGCAGAGCTGACTTCTTCGCTCGCTTACAACATACTTCGTGAGTGGCAAAAAAAAGAAAACAAATGCAAAAGTTGGAAACGCATCAGCACACTTGGAATCAAAAATGCACTCTCTCGGCTAAATGCAATCATACGGGATTACTTCAGGATTCTTTTCTTCTGTTTTGTTTTTACAAACGCACATTTATCTTTTTTGAATCATCTAGTGGACTACTTTTCTTTTTCTTTTTTTAGTTTTACGTCTGTTGGACCAGTTTAACATCCCCCCTCACGATTGCGTGCACAACTTGAGACTTTGAGAGCTTACCTCGCAGTAGAAATCCCATTTGGGATTGACCGTGTTGTAGATGGTTTTAGTGCGAAACTCTTGAGAACCGACCGTGATGATGGCGTAGGGATCTGATTTTCCAATGCCCAAGACGCGATCCATTTTCATCAATTGCTTGGCTTCGATGACTCGGACTCTTAGCACGCCCTGTACAGCAACAACAGATAAGTTGTTGTTTGCCGTCTCCATTACAACTTAATTGCACCGACAAGAGAGATACTTACAGAAGGTTCGGGAATTTTCACGACGATGGGGGACACGACATCTGATAGCGTGAAACTTAGTTTGTTGGGTAGAACAAGGAAAGCCCCGATTTGTTCAATAATTACGCGTCGCAGAATACCACTGGATTTGTTCACAATGAAAATAAAAATGAGTACGACATTTTGTGAAACATTTCAATTGAATATTAAAGCAAATCGAAGCAAGTATAATAATGAATAAGTGAATATACTTTAAGCCAGGCATATCCAATACGTCTACCACGCCAATAAGATTGAAATCTACAGACGGGCTGTTGAGGAAAAAAATTTGAATGCCACCAAAAAGCGGAATTTGCGAAATTAGGGGTTTCATAATCACACGCAGCATTCCTGACATCTTATAATTGAAATGAAACATGTGTGAGAATATATTGATTCTGTTTACATGAACAGTATAGCTTAGCTCGTGAATACCTGAAAGTCCTTGATACCGCCTTTAAGTCCTTTGATACTAAAACGAATGTCGCAATCCCCTGCATAACTGAAATAAAGATTTAAAAAAAAAAGGTAAATGAGATTTTTTTTCTCGACGAAAAGATGGTGAATATGTGGCAATTTACCAAATGTCCATATCCATCACAATTTCATTACGCGAGACATTCTTATCGTAAACCTTAACGCCGCCAACTCTGAAGGGCTGTATACAACACATACCAAGGTTAGGGGAAACGTGGATTGCAAAAAGTTATTTTCAGAGTTATATACCATAGTTCCAAGAGAAATCTTATCCATTTTGAATCCGCCCAGCTTGTAGGCCTTCAAACTTTCACGTATGCCAGGCTGAACGGCTTCCAAAATGATGTTTCTCACGTAGTGTCCAACGTTTGGCCACACTTGCTTCAAAATCTGTTGATGTAAAAACAAACAAACAAAATCAAACCATGTGAGAGATTGTTGGCGTGTACAAACAAGTTGGCGAGAATTTGTTTCCTTGTTTACAGGAAATCACAAATAAACTATTGCCAACTTATGTTCTTCCGACTTAATTTATTGACTTTAAAACAAAGTCGGAAAAAAACAACACGAGGAAAATGAATTGTATTTACCTTATTGAGCCATTCTGCTCTGTCAAAATCCGGAAAAAAAACCTGTGTGGAAAAAAGAAAGAGGGGAAACTTTAAAGAAAAAGACACACAAAAAGTGAAAGGTAAAAATAGAAATGCTTTCTGGGTAGGGCAGATGCTGTCTAGTATATACAGTCAATTGGAATAGTGCCAAAATATAAACTACAGAAAGTATAGTAGTATACTGATATCACATTAACGCTCAGCTAGCCAGCACATTAACACCCACATTAAGAAATATGAATATGTATGCACACGAGGATGTATGTCATCAGAATTTGTCACATGAAATTTTTAAAAGAAAAAAGATAAAGAGTGATTTGGCACTTACCCAAGAAGGAAGATCACTGACCCGGGCCATGATAACATCTTTATCATCATAGAGAGCTGAAGCTCGGGCAGTACTCATTCTGTAATTTCTCTCTTTTCTCCATTGATCTGTAGCTGCCGTGATTCCCACTATGCCGAGTATCCAGGCTATGGAGAAGTTGAAATACCCCATGGCATAAACACCAACAACCAGAGGTAAGTGTTTGGCGGCAATCTTGCAGAGCCCAACCAAGCTTTTCCCGAGTGTAGGCGGTGGTTTCCTTTTCTTCTGATTGGCAGGGACAATCTCTTTCTCAGGAGAAGGTGTCTTACTTGCAGATGGCGGCATTTCGCGACTGACGGCGATGACATCATCAGATGATTTTGTGTCGGTCATTTTGTTAGTCTGCCTGTTGTTGCTTACAATACAAGAGTCTGTTGCTGTGAAAGTTTCAAAGTTAGAGAGCTGTTGTTGTTGAAGAAGTTCAGATTTCTAAAATCATTACTCACCTGTTTCTAAATATGCTGTCTAAGACACACGTTCATATGGAAAATCATTATTGGAAGCAAGAAACTGCACGTACAACCACTTCCCCTGAACGCCAAACTCGTACTGTTCCGGAACACTGCAAAGAAGCTCCATCTATCTCTGGAAGAAAACAAGGGGGGAATATTATTTTCTGCTTGTTTTGACGTTGGTTGCCATGGTGATGACAAAAACGGCGGCTCATTTGAAAATGACTCTCGTTATTGGGAGGATTTACGTTTTTCTTTTATATTCTTGATAGTAAATTCGTCGTTCACTCGGTTCGTCTAATAATCAATGGAGCCGAACAAGAAAATTTGTTGTCTGTGAAATATGACACTTAAAACATGTTTTATTTATTGACAGGCATATAATACAATTGCGCATGAACGATCGCACAGAAAAAGAGACAAAGGTTTTAGCATTGAAATGATGTCCTAATATTAGTTTTTTTTTTCCAATTTTCAATCAAAATCCAATTATTCTCTATTACCCATACTTCAAATCCTCAACTTTGTAGCTGTCACCCTTTCATGGACCACAACAATAGCTGTGCTTCCGTGTCGCAATCCCAACTCCGGTACGGTATAGACAAAAGATTCCATTGTTTTTGTTTCTGTGAAATCGAAAACTCCCAAATTATTATTCTGCACAAGAAGATAAATCCATTAGAGTATAAGACATCCACCAGTAACCTTTCCAGCCGCCTTAAACTAAAAATAGCCATCAAATTCAATATTCAAATGTCTCCTCGAAAACGTATATGTAACAGATCATTGTGCTAATTTTGTATCCAAATATGGAAGTGTCATTGATTGAGAATGATGTCATGCTGACTTCATATTTAAGTGTTTTAAACGTGCTTTATTGTGAGGCACGCATAATGGATCAATGATTTCACCTGTACGTGATTTAAGTGTACAATTACATTTCCGTGACTGTAACCTCTAGAACTGCGCGGTAATAGAAATGTTTGGGTAGATATAAGATGATGTTAACTAGCTAGTTGGTGCCATTGTGTTGCATTGCTATTCGAGAGACCAGACCTGAATTTAAGTTTGAGTTAACTCAGAGCTGTTAGTATTATTATTTTTTATTTCCTATTTTTATTCTGAGGTAGAAAGTGTCACAGAATTTTCGTTGAAAACATCTCCCCGCCCTTTTCCCCCTTGTCGGTAAAAAAGTGGATCGTTTATTTCTCCTGCTGCGCGGACACGTCAGTGTATGTATGGCCGTACATTTATCGCGTGACATTTTTTATTGCACAAGTGCATACCACCTGTGTTTCAATGAAAAGAAATACATTGTGAGTCGACTCTAAAAAAATATCCTACAACATGACCGAGTCCATATTTTCCCCACTCGTCTACAACAATAAAAGTTTCTGAAAGTTTAGTATTCCGGCGATGCCAATCCAACCTTGCGGACCTGTTCCAAAAATTGTCCAAGTGTCACTTGAGTAAAGTAGCGCGGGACAATAAATTAATAAGTGCGTGTAAAAGGTTCATCAGGGATGCTCCAGGCAGTGAGGCAATAAATAGTTGAACAGAAATAATAGCGCAACTTCAAGTTCTCCTGGGAACAACTATTTTCCTATTATAATGATTTTTTGTCGGCGTCAATCCTGTTTGTCGCTGCTTACCGGTGCCATCATTGGTTGCTGTCTCATCGCATTCGTCAATCAATTCCTTCACCTTCTGTAAAATATAATTAGAATTATGAAATTTAATTTCAATGATTTTCAATTCACTATTTTAATTTTGCTTTAGGCTTCATCAAAACACCAATGTCGTATCAGCAACTAACACGGTCAAAAATCAGTCAACTAAAAATGTGATCCGTTCTTTTGTTGACAAAATTGTCATCGGTAAATTTTTAGAAAATTTCATTTTATGCGCCGGAAAATGTTGAAGTGTATGTTCTCTTAATTCTATTAAGACGAAAAAGGGAAAAGTCTCTACGATCGAGTCCGCATTTTATGTTGGGTCATGACGACACCCGCCAATCACGACACGAAAGCTCGTGCCGTCAAGGAGACGTGGGGGCCACGTTGCAACGTTTTACTTTTTATTAGCACGGAAGACGGTATACGTGTCATCATTTTGATGTGCAAAGTGATATAAATTATCGTTTGAATTTGAAAAATTACAGATCCGAAATTGCCAACGGTCAAATTCGAAGTGAAAAGCGGCCGGGACGGATTGTGGGGAAAGACCCGGGAAGCATTTCGTTACGCTTGGGATCGTTACCAAGATGAAGTGGACTGGTTTCTCAAAGCTGACGATGACACGTATAATTTCATCTGTTGGGTGTATTATTCAGAAAATTGAAATGGTGTATCAATTTAATTTGCAGGTACATCATTGTTGAGAACTTGCGGTATTTTCTGTCGGGATTCAACACGTCGAAACCGATGTGGTTCGGCCACAAATTTAAAGCCCTTATAAAGAACGGATATTTTAGCGGGGGAGCTGGTAATAAAAGCATCAATTAAATACTATTTCGTTTTGTTTAATTTTTAAAAATTCAAATTATTTCAATAGGTTATGCACTGAGTAGAGAAGCTACCAAGAGATTCGTCAAAGAAGCGTAAATATTTTTTTTTTTAATTTAATAATAATAATTTAATTAATTAAAATTTATTTAATAATTTTATTATTTAAATTGTTAATGATAATAATTTTTAAAATCAGAATTGAAGAAATGATTTTCTTTTACTATAATTGCAGATATTTTAACGAAAAGATTTGTCGGAAGGACCAGGGTGGAGCGGAAGATGCGGAAATGGGTTGGTCGTTCTATTCTTCAAAGAATTAATATTATTAATTGAATTAATTTTTTAAAAAGGAACTTGTATGCAAAATCTGAACGTGTCGACCATGGACACAAGGGACTCGCAAGGGAGAGGAAGATTTTTTCCTTTCAATCCTGATTCGCACTACAATCCCGGTGATATTCACGCCGGCGATTATTGGTACTGGGATTACATCTACTATCCTCCTACCCAGGTTTGCATACGTGTCATCATTATAGTTGAGTGGTAGCAAATTAAAATTTACTTTTGATATTTATTAGGGACGCAATTGCTGCTCGGATAGTGCCATATCCTTCCACTACGTCGATCCGAATTTCATGCGGATGCTGGATTTATTCTTCTATCAAATCCGTCCTTACGGAGTGCTGGATCAACGCCCTGCCGTTCCAGAACCACCGCCGGATGTCGAACTCAAAGCAACTCGTTGGTTCGCACCTCCCAAACCGACGCCTCCGTCGACGCTTCCGCCGCCGACGACTACCACAACAATCAAGCCGAAAGAGAAGGAAGTTAAAGCTGCCCCCGATAATAACAAGAATAACATAACTGTTGTGAGCTCAAACGATACCAAGAAAAACTGATTGCTAGTAGGTCTACGGTAACACGAGCTATACTATGTTCAGTTACTGACTATGGTCAGTTTTGCCAAAATCAATAATTCAGTTCGTTGTTGGTGCCACACTTCTGACGATGTATTTTGAAAAAGTCAGTTTGATAAACACGTGCTCAAAGTTACGTAACTAATCAATGGGAACAAGTTGAATGGGAAATTAGCGTTGGAAAAGTGCGTCAAAATAATAAGCAAAACGTTAAAAAAGTTAAGTCTAACAAAAGAAGCGGATTATAATATGTTTATCCGGCTTGGGGGCAAACCTTGTAACCTGGTGGCAGGCAGTCCAAATTGACACCGGGTACAAATGTCCGTGTCAGTTCAGTCGAAACCACCGACCAGGTAGTTGTCGTCACCGTGCTGATGTAATTCGGCCAGTAGAAAAATCGTTTCACTTTCAGTTTTTGATCCCTTTCCGAGTTGGCTCCTGATGGTGATCCTGTGCTATCTTCCTTCGACGAAACGATCTCGATAGTCGTGGATTCACGGTCGTCAGCCATCATTTCGTTGGTTGCCCTTGGCAGAACGGTAGACAACACCCTGGGAAATGAATTATAACTAAATGAGTTATAACATTCTAATGGGCGGATTCATTGAACTTACAGTCCAACTTCGGTGGGATTGATGGGAAATTGGCCATCGTCTTCTGCTAGGAGCTCACGCTTTCTCCGGCAGTTGGGAACAGCGGCCGGAGCCACCGGAAGTAAATTACCGCGAGGAATGCACGACGAGAAGGCGATGGATGTGCAGGTGGAAGTGATGGTGAAGGTGGCAGCTCTGGTCAGGAA
The DNA here is from genome assembly GCF_021234035.1 of Daphnia pulicaria. NCBI lineage: Eukaryota > Metazoa > Arthropoda > Branchiopoda > Diplostraca > Daphniidae > Daphnia > Daphnia pulicaria. Next base: position 3,151,154 of record NC_060924.1, read on the forward strand.
ATTATGTCGAGTGTTGCCGTCGAAAAATCGTTTGTTGATTTGATCCTGGATCGGGAGCAATGCTGGCCGTTGCTGCCCCATGTTCTTGTTCCTGGACTGGACATATCCGTTGGATTCGTACTGATTGCCCGGCGATTTTGGATCCATTTGGTCCTCCTGAAATAATGGGTTATAATTGGAATCAAAATTTTATTAGCCATCAATGTTACGTTGGTGCGGAAGAAGATGGGATTGATTCTCGAATCGCCATGGATTCCTTTGCGGATGTCCGGAAGGTAATCGCCATAAGTAGTTGGATAAAATTGCGACACCCAAGGGCGGAGCATCAATATCTGCTCACGATATTGTTGATGACTGACGGCAAAGCAAATGGACAGGAGGATGATGAACTTCATTCTAAATTCAGAAAAAATTTAAAATGATGTAATTTAATTAAATGATTAAAACTTTGTGTAATCGAGATACCTTGGAGATATTTCTTAGAGACTAGATGATGCTTGTAGCTGAACTGAAAGTGAACTGATGTTTCACCAATCCGCCAGTTCCTTTTATACTATCCGGAATAAAATTAGAATTTTCCATAATTCTCCGGCTATTTGAAATGTAGTTACAGATGGTGGTTGGGGTAATAACAGCCAATTTCAAGTGTGAGTAGACTAATTGATATTATTAAAACCACTCCGGTTAACGTCAAGGAAAAAATCGCGTCTCTATAGGCGTCCGTCACCGATGGCAAGGTTAACGTTTTGCCATTGGCGGATGCGCGTTGATGGTTATAACGTTCCATAGTCTTTATCGCCATACTATGCAGAGCGTGAAAATCTCATCGAGTAAATATAGGAGGAAACTCTGTAAATAGAATAATTTGAACATAATAACAGTGGTTATGGTCTTCCAAATTCACTAAGATTCTGTTTCCGGTTATTATAGTTATTCTGCACTGAGACGAAAGTGAATGGATAATCTTCAAACGGAATTTATTTCGACTGGCAAGTATAAAAGCAACTTGGAGGCTCAACTCAAAATGTAGTTCGTCTTCAGCTCGACTGTCAAGTCTTTTAACAAAATAACTCCCCCAGGATTTTTAAAGTAATTCACAATTTCAAAACTTGAATCGAGTAAAGTCCTAACATTAAATGTTTTTCTTAATTATACAGAAATCAAAAATGAAATTCATCATCCTCTTGTCCGTTTTGGTTGTTGTCACCCAACAACAATACAATCAACAATTCATGGTGCCTCGATCCTGGTTGCCATTCTCTTATCACCAGTCATCCCATTATGATGCGGATCCTCAGCAACACGGAATTTACGACTATTCACCCTACAATCGTCTGGGACCAGTATTCATCTATAATGACGTAATTAAATTCATTTGTTCCGCCCATCAGCTGTCGGCTAATTAACAATTATTTCTGATTGCTTCCCCCATTCAGGATGAGACAACCGGATCGATGCCGATGGAAAACCAGCAGTACGTGGTGAACCAACACCAACGATATGTCGAGCCCAGGGTCAAAGACTATGGACCACACCGAAAATTTCTCAAGTCGATCCAGCAACAGAAATTCCTGTTCGGAAGTAGCACCAGTCAGCAGCCGTTCACCAAGACGGCCACGTTCTTCATCACATCCACTTGCACAGCTCTAACCGTAAACTGAAACCAAATCCAATCAAATAAATATATTTTTTAAATTAATTAATTATTATCCTAAAATAATTTAATCAATTAATTATTTTCCTAAAATAGGTTTCTTCGTGCATTCCACGTCTCAATTTACTTCCGGCTGCTCCGGCCGCTGTGCCCAACTGTCGACGCAAGCGCGAATTCAACCCGGGTCATCTCGGAGAAAACGACAACGGCCAATTCTCCATCACGCCCAGCCAAGTGCGGATGTAAGTTTCCGTTTGCTGGAGGTTTGCCAGCATGATGAGATGGATATAGGATTGATTTTTTTTAACACAATACAACAGGATGTATCCTACCGCGCTGCCGGATGCCACCACGAAAGATAATAACCGAAGGATTGATATCGTTTCGTCGAAAGAAGACAACATCATGGACATCACCTACGCATCCGGAAAAGGAATTTCCATCTCCAGTAAGGAACCCATCATGAATCATGGACGATTCCTGCCCTGGTATTTCTTGACATCGGTGACTAAAACTACCTGGGGGGTTGTCTCCAGTGTCTTTACCAGCACATACGTTCCAGCGGTGAACTTGAACTGTTTGCCGCCCAGTTACATCATCTGTCCGGAAGCTGGAAAATAAGCAATTCCAACTGGTTTTTGGTTGTTATTACCCTTTATATGGTTATTGGGCATTGTTAATTTTGATTGATTACTCCTTTTCGTTTATTTAATTTGAGCGTGTATTACCACTTAACCAAAATACACGGTTCTTAACTATAATTGTTCAATTAATCAGCCATTAATTACCAGGTGTGGGGATCGAACCCACGTCTCTATTCAGAGACCAGATCTTAAGTCTGGCGCCTTAACCACTCGGCCAACCTGGTCTATTTATCAAAAATTCAGATGTAAAAGTCTCTAACGATGAAGAAATGCCTCTAATTAATCTATTCAACCCAAACCCACAAATAATTACAGAAGCAAAAGTGCAAATAAATAGGCACACAGTAATTTAACTGGAAGCTGCTAGTAAACAATTATTAACGATTTTTAACCGGATGCAGCGCAAACTACGTAACCGGGCGGTATACAGGCGACACAAACGATATCACCGGCTGCTTGTGAAAGCGCTTTACATTGAACAGTTGGCGCCGGTAAGATAAGATTAACAGTTTGAGTGCTGGTCGTATTGTAAAATACGTATGACGAATAAGTCGACGTGGTGAATGCCGTCAAAGTCGACACTGATGTCGTCACCGTTGTCGTGGGAATAACTATAATCGAGTTAATTACAGACGTCGACACGGACGTTGTCGTAGAATTCTCAAACATTAACAAAGTGGAGAATTGAAATCGGTTGAAAAAGAATCGCTTGCTCCTACTAGTACTTTGTTCCTCATTAGACATTTCATTTTCGTCTTTGGACGATGTCAGGTGACCGACAGGGGAGGCCAGTTCACCTGTTGGTGTAGGCAGAGCAGTGGGCATCAATCTGAATGAAATAATTCAATTTGAAATCATTCTTTTAGAATTCTTAAGTTGGATTTTACTTGAGCGTTTCCGTGGGAGAAACGACAAACTGCTGATGCTCTTCATCATCATCATCGATTGCCCTTTTCTTCCAGCCGCAAGTAATGGGGACTGCCGACAGCTGGAAAGACGGGACGCATTTGATGACCGACGTGAGTGTCAAAGTGGCCGTGTTGGTGGTGGTGGCCGTGCTGGTGCTGAACAGAAAGCTGGTGGAAGTGATGATGGATGTCCTGGTCGACACGGCGAAAGAAGTGCTGGTTGCGGTGCTGAAATCTGTCAAGAAAGTTGTGCTGGTCGATGTGGTGGTAAACGTTCTGAAAAACGGGTTGTTGTTGTTGCCCGAATTGAAACCACTCAGGAAGAATCGCCTTGAATAATTATCATTTAACGGATAGTTAAAGTCTCTGATCCTCGACTGGGTGTCTGGGAAACCTTTCGTGTTATTCAGATTGTCCGTGGCGGTCGTCCAGTTCGGATTCTCATTCTGAAAGACGGAACATATTCAATTACTTTTTCAATCAAATTATCTTATGTCAGATTTACTTGGAAATAGATGGAGGTCCTAGGCGGATTTAAGTGACGGTGAAAAGGAATTTCGTCTATCAGGTGATAATTATTGATGAATCGATGTGGCAAGTAGGGCGATGGAAACCATAGCAACGGGACATTTGGCCGCTGGAGGTAAAATTGATGAGAGGTGACCAAAAAGGCCGACAGCAGGAAAATCAGCGAAAATCTCATCTAGCATACAACGAATGAATTTGCAATTTTAACTTGGAATTGATATGAGTTTAGCAGAATTAGTCAATTAGACATTAGCTACCTTGAAAACTGTTTTTACCTCGAAGGGCTGGTGGTTTCTGCTCTTTTACCGATGGACGACAAAGCTTTTTATACGACGAACAAAAAAATCGGCAGTGTTGTGTTTTTCGGCTTTGACGTTTCAATTACCAAAATAGGAAATTTGCTTTTCCGTAATCAAAGCAAAAGATCTTTGGCTTGACAAACACTAAGGGGCATTATGCAGAACAGGTGTGTAATTCTGTTACACGCTATCTTTCGAAATCATAATTCATTAGCAATAAAAGTTATTCACTCTTAATGGCTTCCAAAGAGGGTAGTTCTGAAGGTCTTTTTATTGTGGCGGTTTCGGTCTAAAAGTAATTATCTGCGGGTTTTGTGCAAATATTTACTTTTAGCTTGAGAATGGTAGGATGGCTCAGGCGGTTCAGTGTAACTTGATGAAAATATTCCCGATCCGTTCAGCGGATATCGAGAGCAGGTGAGAAAACCGCTTATTGATCGTTTTTGAGCGATTTGGATTTGGGATCGATTTTATTTCTATATCGATATCTTATGGCTAATTAGAATATTAGTGTCGTCTGCTTCGTTTTAGTTGTTTCGAAATCACAAAAAATGTGTTCGTCGTATCGCTGATCTCTGGTGTCGCGTATCTCCATGCTCTCCCTCCAGTCTCCACTACGTGCTGTTTGGCAGGTATATGTTAAATGGAATGATTTTGGGAGCTTAAATAGAAGAGTTTAACCTGTTCCAAATTTGTCAAATCTCAAATGTTAGTTTTTAACTGGCATATTTAATCATGTAGCCCTGTTGATGCATAGCAGTTTTTTTGCTCCATGTAAATAATCTTTTCCTTCATGCAGATTTGAGGCCTGAGGCAGCCAGCCATCATAACCAAAAGATATGCAAGTTTTGCTTGTGCACCTGTCATTAGCATTCAGCAACAATTTCAGAAGTCATCATCGCTTTGGTAATTTTTGTTACTTTTGTTCCTGCAACTGCTAGATTTTTTAATGGTGCATGACTTTCCAAAATGCAGTGTGTATTATGTGGAAACCTTAAATCCTCCTTTTTATTTAAAATTTTAACAATTAGAGTTTACCAGTTTTCTGATTCTCACTTCGCAAATTTTTTTTGTAACCCATTTTTCATTTAGATAAACAGCACCCTGTTTCATTGGAGAGACTACCGATGTCGGTCGAGTTCATCTTCTCTTTAAATCACCTCGGTCCTCGTGTACGCCCATGTGAATGTGGTTGTATTCACGAGTCTGAGGCCCTAGCCTTTTTCCTATGCCGCCTGGTGGATTCAACTTTTCAACGAAGGGAACAACTGTGAATGCCTGGCTGACTTCCCAGGCTTAAAGGTACGAAAAATGTATTTCTATTCTTTCTATTTGACTATTTTAGTGGCTTACGTATACGATAATTCCTGAGCTTTGTAGTGGACTGGGCATTGTTTTCTCTTGCCATTTTGTTGACTTTGGCGGTACAACTAGAAACATTCAATCTGAAGGTGCAAATCCTCATGTGACAATTGGTCACACCATGTTGCAATTTTAGTTTTACGGTAGCCGTAACGTTTTACGGTCGTTACAGTTTAAGGAGGAATGAAATTAGAATCGTTAACTTGAAAAAGGATAGGGAGGGAGACGGATTCTTCTTGAATGACAAAATTTAGATTAGAATCCACGGTACTGTCGAGTGTCGACCGTCGTGTTGTCGACCTTACACTTAAACAATTTACGATTTAGCTGGCGCAGTTTGTCGTGTGACTTTTTGTTTTTTAACCCGCTTCAATTTTTTACAACCTTCTCCGTTAACTTCGTCTAACTAAAAGAATCTAAAATGGAAAAACATTTTATTTTCTATCGACCCGGATTATTTCGAGTTTTCTTTTTTGATATGTGTTGCTCTCTGCTTTTGTTATTGCTGTGAACTTTCAGGATGAAACCATTTCCAGATATTTGAATTGAGGTTGTCCCACACCTCTTCCATTGATCTCTGAACTGCGCATTTCATTTATTGGTTTTTTTTTTCACGAATAACGTTCAGGTTATTCTCTTGATTAAACTATTGAAAATAGATTCGACTTGCTCAAACGAATGATGCTGCTAAAAATCTATTCACCCGACAGCCACATGCCCTGAGTAAAATTTTATAAGTAGAAAAAACAGGAGAAAATATTGCAATTAAATCCACATAAACGATAACATACCAAGCTAGAGCTGAAACAAAAATAATGAAGGGATGCAGTGATAAAGTTTTGTGGTGCGTCGTCGGTTAAAATTAAAATTACTTTTCACAAAATGCGCTTGGTTGTCAACTTGAATCATTCAACTTCAATTGGCTGGAATATCAGAGATTCAGAGCTCAATTTGTCATTTTAACCGGCAGCAGGGCAGCCGGCAGCCTACCGGTAAACAGGGCGCGTATATATCGTTGTACATTAGCTGCGGCTTCTGTTGCACACTGAGCAGCTGAGGCTGGATTGAGTAGATTTGCTGTTTGTGTGGCAGTCGAGTTTGAAAATACAAACGATTGATAATCAAAACAGGAAATTAGTTTTTTCGATATCAAAGCATAGATCTTGTAAGCAGAGAGGACATGGAGAACACGAGTGTAATTTTGTCACACAGTGTCTTTGAAAATCTGATTTCATTATAGTAATAAAAATTGAAAATGACCACGGTGATCCTAGCAACCTTTGGCGGTACAACTAGAAACATATTCAAACTGAAGGTCAAAATCCATTTCAGTTTTTCACTAGCCTTTAACTCCTTATTTAAATCATTTAATGTTACACGAAAAAAGGATTGGGGAATCAACCGGCACTTAAATAAGAAAATCAAGTTAGAACTCATTACTCATAGCACTTTATGATGTCTTGACAATTCACAATTTGCTTAGTTGATGGAAGACGCGTAACTTTTTCAATCCGTAAGTTCGCTGCAATATTTTTCAGCCATCTTAATTTCAAGAAAAGAAACATGAAATAGAAAGACAAAATTTGCTTTTTCTTTCTTTCTTTTCTTTTCTTTGGAAGTGTGTTGCTCTGTGTCTTGTTATTGCCGTGACCTCCAACACGAAACCTTGTCCGTCTGCTGACGCTGTTGCTCAAATTGAGGCTGTCACCTCACACACCCCCCGCATTCAACTCACCAGCACGGTGTACTTCATTTGCTGTTTGTTATACACAACGTTTTCACAAACTCCAAAAGAAAATTTGACTTGTTCAAACAATAAGCGAATGATGCTGCTAAAAATCTATTCAACCGACATACTCTCAGTAACTTACAGTGAAAAAAAGCAGGAGCCGTAATAGAATGAAATCTAAAGGTTACATCAAGCTAGCAGGGGGGAAAACACACGTCAGTTAAGAAATTAAGAAAGTTCAATGATTGAAGTTGGTAAACTTGAATAAAATACAGTCAGTAAATAAATACGGTGATAACTTTGTGGTGCGCCATCAGCGTCAATTGAAACATAATCAATTTAATTTTGAATTGAAGTTGATGGCGCACCCCAAAGTTATCGCCGTATTTCTTTACTGACTGTATTTTATTCAAGTTTACCAACTTCAATCATTGAACTTCAATTGAAAAATAAAAGATTGATTGATTCCGGTATTAATTAGTGCAGACAACGTAGCCTACTGGTAAACAGGCAACGCACTGCGGTATGGCAGGTACTGCACCAGCAGCAGGTACGGCTACTGCTTGACATTGAACAGTTGGCACTGGGTTATTGATTAGATTTATAATTTGTGTAACAGTCGAATTAGAAAATACAAAGGTAGTGGAGGTTGTTGTAGCGAATGCAGTAGCAGTGGAAATTGACTGAGTCACCGTTGTCGTGGGGATAACGATAACCGTGGTCGATGTTGTCGTTGCCGTTACCGTCGATGTCGTATAGAAATTTCTGTTTAGGAAGAAAAGTCGTTTATCTCTTTTCTTATCTTCCTTGCACCCCTCGGCAACTTCGTCTTTGGAGGATTTCAGCTGTTCGGCAGGTAGGGCCAGTTCACGTGTTTCCGATGGCAGAGCAGTAGGCATCAACCTAAATGCATCAAATGAAGCTTCGATTTTAGTTAATGTTATTTGATGGTGCTCAAACTAAGATGTTACTCAAGTGTTTCCGAAGGAGAGATAACATATTGGTGGTGTTCTTCATCATCTTCTTCGTCAATTCCTCTTTTCTTTCTTCCACAAGAAACTCGATTTGGGAACAGTTGGAAAGAAGGGACGCATTTCACTACCGAGGTGAGCGACAAAATGGCTGTGTTAGTGATGACAGCCGTGCTGGTACTAGTCGTCGTGCTGGTGGTAGTGCTGGTAGATGTACTGGTAGACAAGCTAATCGTTGTGAAGGTACTAGTAGTTGTGGTGGCAATGAAATTGGTGTTTCCGAAGCTATTGGCCAGAAACCGTCCGTTCTGAGACTGGCTGTTGGATAGCACTGCTGGCCGGTTGCCTTTGATCCTTGATTGTACGTCGGGATATTCATCTTGATCACCATCGGTGTTACTTTGGCTATCCGCTGAATCTCGGTTCAAATCTTCATGCTAATAGTGATAAGAATTCATCTTATGTAATACGAGTTGAGTAGAATTAGCATATTTCGCCGATCTTAATAAAACAGCAACCAACTCGACGTTTTACAGCCAAGTCAACAATTATGTGATAAAACTGATAATTAAAAATTCCTTTTTTACAATGAAATAACTTACAAAGGCAACTAGTGGTTGGTAATTGTTCAAGAAGAATCGTGCTGCGGGGTGAGGTGCCAGCCAAACAAATGGAATGTTAGGCCGTTGAAGATAAAATTGTTGAGACACGGCAACGAACGCCATCAGGAAAATCAGCGCAAATTTCATCTGCAATAGTATCATTGATTAGATCTGATGCATACGAATTTGAATACGTATATGAGTAGGCAGTAATAGATAACACATGAAAGGAGTAAAAGTTTAATAATATTATACCTTTGATAACGTTATTTCGGCGAAGATGCAGTGTGAAAACTGCTGCTGTGCCTGATGATGAAGTTCTGCTCTTCCAACGATACCTGGCAGGGCTTTTATATACCGAACCGAAAAATAATAATTCAAAAAATAACCGCAGCACAGGAGCTTTGAAAGTTCTGTCTCACAACAGAAAGGTTGGCTTAAAAAACTCAAATTCTCTTTTAATCAAAAGACTACCTTTTTTTATTTCAATGTCAAAGAAAAAAGAAAATCGGGCGATAACCAAAAGTGCACTCGCTAAAAAAAGATGTCCTGCGAATGCAAGACAATTTTTGTCCATTTCACGTAAAAGACATTTGTCCAGCAATTATAAGATTTTTTGTCTGATAAGAAGTTAATGTCTTGTTTCGCCCCAAGACACCTGTTGTCCGTTTCATGAAATGCACGAAACAAGAAAAGTTTGTCTTGTTCATCACCCCCACTACAAAATAAAAACCACTTTGACGCTGAGGGTGTTTTATTTCGGTTTTCAAGGAAATCTGTCTTGAGCTATAGAGTTGGCTAACGTCCGAAGTTGCCATTTGTGAAAAATCGATTGGACACGAAATAGTAAAATTTCTTACATGGCGGCTTACGGAGTTTGGCCCGTTTTAGTTTTAGTTTTTAATTTTCTCATTTAAGTCGTCTTCAGTTGCTATTCTTAATTAGATAATTACATTCCTTAGTTATCAGGTAATCTTTTAAGATTTATTTCCTCTCGATAGTCATTGTAGTTTATTTATTATGAATTTTTAAGTAAACGTCCCTACCGTGTTTACGAAAAAATATCGCCATTTCCTGCCCCAAGGGAAGAATGGAAAGAAGAGACGAAGGAAGAAACTAAGAGGGGACAAAGGGGTGGCGCGGGGTTCTCTTTCCTCGGGGCAGGATATTGTCCTTGAAAACCAAATGCCTTTTACTTAAAAATTCATAATAAATAAACTACAATGACTATCGAGGGGAAATAAATCTTAAAAGATTACCTGATAACTAAGGAATGTAGTTATCTAATTAAGAATAGCAACTGAAGACGACTTAAATGAGAAAATTAAAAACTAAAACTAAAACGGGCCAAACTCCGTAAGCCGCCATGTAAGAAATTTTACTATTTCGTGTCCAATCGATTTTTCACAAATGGCAACTTCGGACGTTAGCCAACTCTATTGAGTCGGACAGATTTGTCCGTCATTTTCAAGACTGAAAAGCATGAGCTGTAATTTGAACACATGACTGTCCAGCAATGGCTTGACATTAAGAGCGAGTACATATATATGTGCTAAAAATAGTGCATGAAGTGGCAAAATACCGCTAACCATGTGTCGTCGTGTCCGGTCTCTCAATGCAGTATTTCGCCACTTCATGATACGTTATAATTTATAGCCAATATACTTACTTATACATGCAGTGAATACTCTGCTGTATGCTGTTTGCTGTCTGCTATATCGATACCTTATGGCTAATTAGAATATTAGTGTCGTCTGCTTCGTTTTAGAAGTTTCGAAATCACAAAACGTGGTCGTCGTCTCTGGTGGCGCGGATCTGATCTCCATGCTCTCCACTCCGTGCTGTTTAACAGGTAAATAAAATGGAATGAACATGGGAGTTTAAATATAATAGTTAAACCTGTTCGAAATTTGTGAAGTGTTAGTTTTTTACTAGCATTTATTATGTAAGCCCTATGTTGATGATTGGCAGTGTTTTTGCACTATGTAAATAATCTTTTCCTTGGTGCAGATTTGAGGCCTGAGCCAGGCATCATAACCAAAAAAAAAAAGATATGCAAGTTTTGCTTGTGCACTCTCATCAGCAACAATTTCAGTCATCATCGCTTGGGTAATTTTTGTGACTTTTATTCCTTCATGCTGCAACTGCTAGATATTTTAATGATAAGAGACTTGCTAAAGTTCAGTATGTGCAATACACATGTGAAAACCTTAATTTCTCCTGCTTATTTTAACTTTTAACAAGTAGTGTTTACCTGTTTTCTTATCTCACTTCGCAAATTTTTTTTGTAACCCATTTTTCATTTAGATAAAAATCACCCTGTTTCATTGGAGAGACTACCGATGTCGGTCGAGTTCATCTTCTCTTTAAATCCCCTCTGCCCTCGTGTACACCCATGTGAGGGTGTGGGATGTGGGGGTATTCACGAGTCTGAGGCCATAGCTTTTTTCCTATCCCGCCTGGTGGTGGATTCAACTTTTCAACGGAGGGAACAACTGCGAATGTCTGGCTGACTTCCCAGGCTCAAAAGGTAGGAACAATTTATCTCTGTTCTTCCTATTTTTGACTATATTTTGGTGGTGTACGTTATACGATAATTTCTGAGCTTTGCAGTAGACTGGGACTGTTTTCTTTTGGTGTTTTTGTTGACTTAACCTTTGGCGGTACAACTAGAAACATTCAATCTGAAGGTGCAAATCCTCATTTGACAATTGGTCACACCATGTTGCAATTTTAGTTTTACGGTAGCCGTAACGTTTTACGGTCGTTACAGTTTAAGGAGGAATGAAATTAGTATCGTTAACTCGAAAAAGGATCGGGATGAAAGACGGAGTCTTCTTGAATAACAAAATTTAGATTAGAATCCACGTATTTGGTACTGGTGAGTGCCGACCGTCGTGTTATCGACCTTCCACTATTCTCAAACAATTTACGATTTAGTTGGCGCGTGACATTTTCTTGTTTCGTGACTTTTCTTTTTAAACCCGCAAGTCGGCTACAATTTTTAACAACCTTCCATTACCTTCGTGTACCTAAGAAAATCTAAAATGGAAGAACATTTTTCTATCGACCCGGATTATTCCGGGTTTTCTTTTTGAAGTGTATTGCTCTTTGCTTTTGTTATTTTTAAATTGAGGTTGTCCCACACCTCTCGCATTGATCTCACCTTGACTGCGCATTGAATTTGTTGTTTTACGGACAACGTTCCGTTATTCTCTTGATTAAACTAGAGAAAATAGATTTGACTGAATGATGCTGCTAAAAATCTATTCACCCGACAGCCACATGCACTGAATAAGTAGAAAAAGCGGAAGCAAGTAATACAATGAAATCCACATGAAAGATAACATTGTACCAAGCTAGAGCTGGAAAAATAGAAAGAATGAAGAAATAGTACAGTAATCAAGTTTTGTGGCGCTAAAATTTAAATTACTTTTCACAAAATGCGCTAGGTTGTCAATTTGAATCATTCAACTTCGATTGGTTGGAATATCAGAGATTCAGAGCTCAATTTGTCATTTTAACCGGCAGCAGGGCAGACAACGTAGCCTACCGGTAAGCAGGACGCGCACTGCGGTATAGCTGCTGCAGCTACTGCTTGACACTGAGCAGCGGGCGCTGGATTGAGTAGATTTACTGTTTGTGTGACGGTCGAATTTGAAAATACAAATGTAGTGGAGGTTGCCGTAGCTAATGTAGTAAAAGTGGACACTGACTGAGCCACTGTAGTTGTGGGAACCACGATAACCGAGGTCGACGTTGTTGTTACCGTAGATGTCGTATAGAAATTTCTGTTCAAAAGGAAAAATCGTTTGGCTCTTTTCTGATCTTCCTGGGACACTTCAACGTTGGCGACTTCGTCTTTGGACGATGTAACGTCTCCGGTATTCGGTAAGGCTCGTTCATTTCTTTCTAAAAGGACAGTGGGCATCAGTCTGAAGAAAAAGTTAAAATTTAGTATTATTTCACAACTGCAAGGTAATTTTGATTTGATTCATACTTGAGGGTTTCCGAGGGAGAGATGATAAACTGGTGATGTTCCTCGGAATCTTCGTCGATTCCCCTTTTCTTCCGGCCGCAAGAAACCGGAACTGGCGACAGCTGCAAAGCCGGGACGCATCTAACGACCGATGTCAGAGATAAAGTCGCTGTGCTAACGACTATGGCCGTGCTGGTACTAGTGGTCGAAGAGATGGTAGTCGTGGTAGATGTGCTGGTAGATAAGCTGATGGATGTTGCGGTAGTGGTGGTTGTGGTGGTGTACGTTTTAAAAAACGGATTGCTATTCTGATTTGCGTTGTAGTTGAAGCCGTCGTTGTTCCCAAAGCTTCCGGCTAGAAACCGTCCGCTCTGTGGTTGGATGTCGATATCCGATGGCCTGTTGCCTTTGATCCTTGATTGTACGTCAGGATATTCCTCTTGTTCGCCATTAGAGTTACTTTGACTATCTGCCAAATCTCGGTTCAAATCTTCGTTCTAATGATAACAATTTATCCAATTAAAAGTTTCTCATTGCCCTGATTTTCTTTTAAACTGAACAGCCCCCCCCCCCATCACAAGCAAATCAACACTATTGATATAAAAATACTTACAAAAACAATTAGTGGCCGGTAATTGCTCATGAAATGTCGTGCGGGGTGAGGTGATAACCAAACCATCGGGTTGTTAGGCCGCTGAAAGTAAAATTGTTGAGACATGGCAACGAACGCCATCAGGAAAATCAGCGCAAATTTCATCTGGCATAGTATATCATTAATTAGATTTGGATGTAGTCTCCCAGGATGTAGTTTAACATGATAGACAACATACTGTATTAAAGTATAGAATACCTTTGGAACTGTATTTCGTGCGAAGATCCAGTGAGAGAACTAGTGCTGATGATGCTGAGGCTAGAACTGCTCTTCCAACGATACCTGGCAGAGCTTTTATACACTGAATGAAAATAGGATTTTTTCGTTTAAATTACCGTAATAGGAGCTTTGAAAGTTCAATGTCGCAATCAAAATGTCGGCTTAACCATTTTAAATTTTCCATTCATCAAACGATTTGTTTTGTAATACTAAAGAACGAAGGGCAGTTTTTAATAAGGACGATACCCAAAAAAGTGTACGTATAATCCCGATTATACCTTACCTGAAATATTCTAAACTGCGTGTCTTGTTGCCTACTTATAAAATCCCCGCAATAATCTACCTATTTGGTCACTTTAAAGAGCTGCGAATTTATTTCCCAAAATAGACTTCACGTATTAGGTTGACTTTTGTCACTTGTCGCACAACCTTTACATCAAGAACTTTTTCTTTATTTACGATATAGTTTCTGTTTCCTTTTTAAATTATTTTATTTCCAATTATTAAACAGCAATTTAGAGGTAGAAAATTTTGATAAGCATGACAATACTTCTTCTTATCAATTATATTTTGTTCATGGGGTGAGATGATGACAAGGAAAACTTAAGTGGTTTTATAGCTAACCAGCAAATTATAATTTCAGGGGTTGGAAGTCATGTAAGTAGAGGTGATGTGATTGGAAGTATGTTGCGCATTGCTTTTATTATTACTGCGACCTCCAGCATGAAAATCATCTACGGATTTATTTGGATTGAGTTTGTTCATGTCCCACATTTCTTGCATTCATCTCACCTGGGCGACTCCTCATTTATTTATCAAATTTGAGAAAATAAATTTGACTAGTTCGAACAAGTGAATGATGCTGCTAAAAATCTATTCAACCGACAGCCACATGCAATGCGCTCAGTAATAATTATAAAGTAATAAGCGCAGGAGCAAATAATACAGGCAGTTCAGTCTACACGAAAGAAAAGCCGAAGATATACAGTGATAACGTTGAGGTGTAACTGTCAGCTTAATTTAAACATTTTTTTTTTTTATTTTTCTTAGATGCGCTAAGGCATCAACTTGAATCATTCAACTTCAATTGGCTAAAAAATAGTGGCTTGATTCGCCATTTTAACCGGACGCAGGGCAGACAATGTAGCCTACCGGTAAACAGGAAATACACTGCGGTATAGCAGGTACTGCAGCAGCGCCACCTGCGACGGCAGCAACAGCAGCTACGGCTACTGCTGCACATTGAGCAGTTGGGGCTGGATTGAGTAGATTTACTGTTTGTGTGACGGTCGAGTTGGAAAAGAAATATGAGGTGGAGGTCGTCGTAGCGAATGTGGTCACAGTGGATATGGACTGAGACACTGTAGTAGTGGGGATAACGATAGTGGAAGTCGACGTTGTCAACACCGTCGATGTGGAATAGAAGTTTCTGTTCAATAGGAAAAATCGTTTGGCTCTGCTCTGATCTTCCTTGGACACTTCAACGTTGGCGACTTCGTCTTTGGACGATGTAACGTCATCGGTATTAGGTAAGGCTCGTTCACTTCTTTCGGACGGAAGAGCAGTGGGCGTCAATCTGAATACAACCAAATTAATCTTAGTGTTATTTCAGAACTGCAAGGCAATTTTGAATTGATCAATACTTGAGCGTTTCCGAGGGAGAGATGATGAACTGGTGATGTTCCTCGGAATCTTCGTCAATTCCCCTTTTCTTCCGGCCGCAAGAAACTGGAATTGCCGAAACTTGCAAAGCCGGGACGCATTTAACGACCGATGTCAGAGACAAAGTAGCTGTGCTAACTATTGTAGCCGTGCTGGTACTAGTAGTGGTTGCGGTGACGATAATGCTGGTAGATGTACTGGTTGATAAACTATAAGATGTTGAAGTACTGGTGGTTGTGGTGGTGTAAGTTCTCAAAAACGGGTTGCTATTCTGGTTTGCGTTATAGCTGTAGCCATCATTGTTCCCAAAGCTTCCGGCCAGAAACCGCCCGCTCTGCGGCTGGATGTCGAAATCCGATGGCCGGTTACCTTTGATCCTTGATTGAGTGTCGGGATATTCCTCTTGTTCGCCATCAGCGTTACTTTGACTGTTTTCCGAATCTCGGTTCAAATTTTCATTCTAACGATAACAATTGATTGTATTACGATTTTTTCAATTGCCATGGTCTTAATTGAATTTGATAGAATCCCGATAGAATACTGCTTACTGGTAACACTAACTTACTACTTACTTGCTTACTGGTACAAGTAAAATTTGTTATCCTATTGCAATACTTCAAAAATACTTACAAAGGCAACTAGAGGCCGGTAATTGCTCATGAAATGTCGTGCGGGGTGAGGTGATAGCCAAACCATCGGAATGTTAGGCCGCTGAAGATAAAATTGTTGAGACACGGCAACAAACGCCATGAGGAAAATCAGCGCAAATTTCATCTGCAATAACATAATTAAATTTGAAAATGTTTAGATAACATACAGTAATGATAAAAGTTTATCATACTACCTTTGAAGCTATTTGGTGCGAAGATCCAGTGAACTAGCGCTGATGCTGATGAGGTTCTGCCCTCCCAACGATTTCTGGCAGAGCTTTTATACACCAATTGTAAAACATATTTTTTTTTCTAAATTACCATAACAGGAGCTTTGAAGTTTCTATGTCACAATAAAAATGTTGGCTTATCAAATTTATCAAAAGACAATTTTGTTTTCAATGCCACCGAAAACAAAAATAAAATCTTTAAAGACGAGACCGAAATAGTACATAATCCCTGCTGTATAGCTTACTTACGTACAAGAAATACTCTGCTGCAGCTCTTTGACTATTTTTGAAATACCCGCAGAACCTATTTAGACATCTTAAGAAGCGCAAATTTATATCACAGACCGTCCATTTTGTGCCGTGTATTTAGTTGACTGCGCTATACTCAGCAGTGTATTAACTATTAGACAAATGTAACCAACAAGTTGCGGTCTTGACGCGAATTAATCTTTTTTTTTTCATTAAAAGAATTTCATTTCTGCGGTAGCCTATCCTTTTTGACGTAGACCTTTGGCGATTTCTAAAATTATTAGACAACAAATATGAAACTAGCACTATAATTGAGCATGGTGTTCTACCTTCTTATCAAAGATGTTTTCCTGGAAAAATTAGATGGCATTGACACACAGATAATAATTAATAAGTGGTTTTAGCTATTTCAGCGATCGACCAAATTACAATTTCTGGTGTTTTGTTTAATGTTTATCTTTCAGTTTATTCCGCAACACGTTCACGTACATTTTTAATACCATCTGTGTCGCTGTGTGGCAAGATACAACTGTACTCGCCAGTACATCCATTTTCGACTAATTTTATTCTGAACTCCGTAGGCTGTGTCGTTCTTTTAGGCGGCTGTCTGACTTTTCTTACCTAACCCCCCATTAATTTAATCCTGCCATTCCATTGATTCTATTTATTAAATTCCCGCCGCTAAAAGTATCATCAAGTTATTCAATGCGCCGTGGGTGGCGCTGAAACACGGCAGAGCCATTTCGGTTCTATAACCGGAATGGTTCTATAACCGGGCGGTTCTCTAAGTGGACCAGCACTGTACTATAATAAAACGACCAGAAAAGTGAAAAAAAAAAAAAATTTCAAATATGGAAGCGACCGCGAAAGGTCACCAAAAATGTGCGCTAGATTGTCCGAGCTGGTCGTATAAATAATGTGACTAGTCATGGTACACTATATAGTAAAAGCTCTATACCCACCAGTCCAGTGAACTGCACTGCCGGGTACGGCCGGGAACGTGATGAACAGAAACGTTTGCGGGGAATTTTCTTTAGAAACGGCGAGGAGCGTCCGTGTTCGAAGATTCCCAATGCTGACGAATGAAAAGGCCATTGTGCTGTGCTGGGTGGATATGAACGATATGAGTTATGGATTCTGCACAAATGGCCACTCCTTTATTGCCCTGTACACTGCGACGGCAGTTTTATTTCATTAAGAAAATCTTGGTGCTAAAAAGATGAACGTATAATCCGATCCGATCGTAATATCACACAAATCTGTAATAAAGAAAGGGGATCCTACCATATCTCGTTTGCCCTGAACGTGACTGAATCGAAATTTCTCTGTCCCTGACTCCCTGTGTGCTCTGAAAGAAATTTGCAATTATGCTTTAAAGCCCTTATTTCTTCAACTGTGACATTGAAAATTACGAATTATAGCTGCCAAAGCGTCAAAGGGCAGTGTTAAGAATTTCAGAATAAATCCCAACAACATTAGCCTGAAGATCAGTCGGTATCTGGATTCCTCTAAAATCGGATTGAAATTATTTTAATTTTCTTTTTTTTTGTAAAGTAACTGTATTTAACTTTTTAAAATATTAATATTGAATCTGTGTCAGGGTTGTAAAGTTGAATGGAAGATGCCATTTTGATTCATTCATCGTCCTTGAAAATCAGACGTTTCCGCCAAATTTTTGAGAAATGACTGGAATTGTGTATGTTTGATTGATATTCACATACACTACCCCGTAAAGCTCATCATGAATTATTCAAAAGTCAACGACCGTGAGTTCTATACAATCAACACCTCGTGAAAAATAAGGACTTTCGATTGGCGAAGGTGTGATAACAAATCACATGATTTCGGCTCTGTAAATATGGGTCATTGGATCAGATTTTAATCTACTGACATGTGACGGTTGGTGACCCTTGGAATCTGCGCCCCGGGGTAACGAAACAAAGAATAAAAAAAAATACGTTGTTATCACATGAAAAAGGCAGATAATAATCTCATGAACGGACAGATTTGTAAGAAAACACAAATGTTACGTGTATTGAACGCATTTAATGAAATGTTGTTTCACGCAAAATCGGAACACGGATATAGTATATTACTAATTGAATTAATACTCGTCAAAGACCTCCCTGTCAGGTTTGTTGACGGACGTCCTCGACATGACGATGGTGGTCGTTTTGACATCATCAGCTTCTTTTGACACGTTGGTAGATTTCGGGAAGTGTTTCGATCCCGTCAAGTCCGGCATTTTCAAGAATTTCTGTTGGATCAAGTTTAATATTTTTATTTGTTCACAATTTATCTCAAATCAATTCATTCACCTTTTTAGATGTAGATGGAGTTGATTTAGAATTCCACTCGTTCGAACTGGCCGCCCAACCGTTCGGTTGCCTGGATCCATTAATCTGCCAAACGGGGAAAAAAAGGAAATGAATTTTTCAAAATAAATGGCGAAATGAATTCTAATCGAATCACGTATTTTCCCTGTTATAGGAAACATTTTAAAAAATGTACCGTCTGATGGCGCATAGATTGGACGCTTCCGGGTCTGTCGGACCAACTTGAACCGCTCATAACTGATGATCGATTACTCATGACGTCGTCACCGTCCGACACACCCTTGGTTACGCCACTATTGTCGTTGTTCCATCCATCGCAGACCATAAGCCGGAGCACGTGTCCAGCTCTCCGGAAAGCCTCAATGGCTTCACGCCGCGTTACACCAATCACATTAGTTCCGTTGACTTCCAGCAAACGCATTCCTTCCTGCAATATCATCAAATAACCCACCAAATAATATAATCCATTTAATTTCAGTGACGCCGCGGATTATCTGTTATTACCTTAACACGGCCGTCTTTAGCGATGGCTCCGCCCCGATGGACTTTGTAGACGAAAATACCCGAATCGTATTTCTTGCCGCAGTAGCTGTCCTGTTCGAGTACTCCACCGATAATTTTGATGCCAAACTGTTCGTCATCTTTACGCTGGATGAGAAATTCATCCAGGCCTTCCGGCTGCGGATCGTGACGGACGGTGAGGATGATCTGCTGCGACGGTTCCGACAGGGTCCGAATCACTTCGTGGTGGGTCCAATCGGAGATTTCCTTGCCGTTAATTTTCAGCAATCGATCGCCGATCCTTAGCCGACCCGAGCGGCCGGCCGTCCCTTGCGGAATGACTCTGGAGATGAAAATGCCCGGCTCATCCGTCCCGAACGGAATGCAAGAAGAATCTTTGCCGCCGGCAATTCTCAGCCCCAGTCGAGTTCCCATATCTTTCCGGATGACAACATCCTGGGGCAAGCAACAAGCGAAACAACACGCATGTAAGCGGATTATTTAACTTTTTCAATGCGACTATTGACAAAGCGCTTCGCCAAACAACTAAAAGGAAGTTGTAAAAATAAAAAACCTCGGTAATGACGGGTCGCTGGCCTTTCTGGTTGGTCGTTACCCGAGTAACGACCGTTTCGGTCAAAGTATTTTTGGTAATGGACTCTCTAAAACGGCCCAATTCCGTCGGCGCTGGCGGGAATTGAAGCTCGCTCAACTGCAGATCGTTGGGATCGACGGAGACGGGTCTCAAAGGGAAATTGGTCGATGACAAACGATGCGGAGGCGGCGGAGGAGACGACGGCGGAGATGGATATCGACCCGGTTTCGATATGGGAATGTGTTGGCTGGTGCGAATTGGTACGTGCGACTTCAAACTGCTTTTCAGTGGCGCCGGCGGAGGTCTCGGAGGATTGTGATTGATCTGGCTGTAATTGCTTCAAAATGGAAATTTTATTTTATTAATCCGTTTTGAAAATTTCGATGGAATGCTTAATATACTTTTGCTGCCAGGGTGCTGCTGCTCCTGCGGACGAAAAACCCGCATCCGATTGATTGGAGATGCTGCCGCGTAGCGAACTTCTACGCCTGGCCATAAACTGTTCCGGCTCATTTCCGGAATCGAATATTTCTGGGTAGTCAACTTTGGGAGTGATTGGATAGCGCTCCACTTCCAGTTGAACGTACGGTTTGGAACGACTCAGCAAAGTAACTACTTCTTTATGTCTGGCCCTTTCGACATCTAGTCCGTTAATCTACTCTTGGCAAAAAGTTAATTATTTTAAATGTTTATCTATAATTGATTTAAAAAAACAGGTTTTTCGTACTGAAATGATGCGATCTCCCACTGCAAGCATTCCGCTTCGATCCGCCACTCCGCCTTGAATTATTCCCGAAACGTACACGCCCTAAACCACCACAAATCAAAATTAAAAAGTGAAATTAGATGAAGAAATAATAAAGAACAATAATAAAATACTTCAGAGTTGGCCTGGCCGTCTCTGGACGACACGATGAATCCCAATCCGGTGACGTCATCGCGTTGCAGTTTGACTGTGAATCGATTCGTGTCGGACAAACTGTCGTCATCTTCTTCTTCTTCGTCATCCGTCCATTTCGTCGAATTTCTGGAGGAGTTGAACGTCTTTTGCGGTTCCATTGGCGATGGATAACCGCTGGTGGTTGGCGTAGGCGTTGCGTAAACATGCTCCGGGGGGAATGACGTAATGGCAGGTAACTGAAGCGGAGCCATCAGCGATGGATTCAGGTGGACGACGGACGGATTACAAGCGAAACAATACGGATGGAAATGGACGCCGGTCGAATCCAGGTGAGACGTGTGCTGGAGTCCCACGCTGCTGGAATGGTACGGAGTTACACTCGTGATGGGCGACTGGACTTGATAAGAGTTGGACATCCGTCGAACCGGAGGCGTTCTAGGTCTCAGATAACCTTCCTCTTCCATCGGACTCGGGTAAATCATGTCGTTCACATGGTGGGATGACATACGTCGTCGTCTGGGCGGATCGGGAGTCCGGCTCCTGCGATTATTGTCATCTCTCCGCGAGGAATTCAACTGGTAACTGGATCGTGAGCGGATGAGTGGGCCCATATTGGTCGCCATTGGAACGGCCGATTCGACCAATCGACTGATTTTTCGGAGAACTCGAACGTGCAAATCGCCTCCGGAATTCCTGAGCAGGTCGACGGCTTGATGGTGTTCCAGGTCTGAGCAATAAACGCCGTTGATGGAAATGATTTCATCGTCCAACTTGAGTCCAGCAGCATCGGCCGCTCCTCCCGGCACAATTTTCGCCACGAAAATTCCTTCATCTCTGCCCCGGTATGGAAACGATCCTCCTCCGCCGGCGACTGTCAATCCCAGCCCGTGCTGTCGACTCCACTTCCGGCGCTGCAACCGCAATTCGTGCACCTCCTCTTCTTGCAGTTCCACGTACGACCTCCTTCTCTGTGAAGAACTCGCCCTGTATTTTTCCAGAAATATAAACCACATGAAATGTACACACAACAACAACAATAGCCATGAATTTTTAGAAAACTACCTGGGCTGCCTTCTCGACATTCCTTCACCGCGTAATTCACAAACTAGAATAGAATTAGTTGTAGTAGCTGTAATAATACACCACCCCGCCCTGGGAACAAATGAGCGTCCTCGTAACACTTATCGAATATCCCAGCAACCAAAGTGAACGCCAACGCGATAAGGCCGTTTTCGTATCGTCTTCTCGATAAGACTGCACACACATACTGACTCAAACTAAACACAGTGGAAAGGTGAGGCAGCATATCAGCTGTAAAAACAAGAAAATCTTATCTCTCTCAAGTGTTGTGTGTACATGCAAACGAAGGGGCGAGTCTGAATTGCGTATACAGATTCCGGTTTCGGAAAATGTCAAATTCCTTTTTTGTCCACGACTGCTCTGCTGACGAATAACATTCCATAATAAAACTTTATATAACAGTGTGCCAGGTTGTTTGAACTTGACAAAATTAAATTACGTTTGAGGAATGTATCCTCGTTATATAGTTTGCGACCATTTTTCCTCGTTTGTTGTTGGAAATATTTCCTCGTTACATAAACCCATAGATGAAAATAAGCCATACATTTCTATTTGGTATTCTTGCCGGTTTTGCCCTTGCACGACTTTTTCACACACTGTGCAAGTGATTTAACTGTACACGTGAAATAAATATTTTTCCATTATAAACGACAAAACAAAAGAAAAACAAAATAAATGTCAACCTCGAACTTCCCCTCCTACTCTTTTCTATTCGCCCTTATTCCATTGAAAAATGTTATTATTCTTTTTTTATTTTTCTCTAGTCGACGCTCTCGGGAGTCGGGAGTTTCCAACAACTGCAAATCTGTGAGTCTCTCCCGCCCTGCGCGTGGGCTATACCCACCACCAACTTGCCCAACGGCTTCATACAACTTCAGTCTCTTGTATCAGTCGACATGAAAATGTACACGTCCGAAAGGGCCGGCTGATAGCAACTGACGCACAACTTTTTATATCTCTCTGTGTTGGGCCCAGGGATCTTCAAAAATTCAGATCATTGCAAGGTTTTTCTTTGGTTAATAGTGTGGTCTCAATAATTTTGCTGTCAAAATATGTTTCGTTCATCGCCAGCTGTTGGAGATGACGAAGAGCTCGATCCAAGAATCCAGGTCAGTGTT
This sequence comes from Daphnia pulicaria, assembly GCF_021234035.1. Classification (NCBI taxonomy): domain Eukaryota; kingdom Metazoa; phylum Arthropoda; class Branchiopoda; order Diplostraca; family Daphniidae; genus Daphnia; species Daphnia pulicaria. Next base: position 3,174,023 of record NC_060924.1, read on the forward strand.
TTCTTGCTGAATTCAAAACAGTAGGAAACCTCACTCCACTAACCCCTTTGTTTATTACTGCACTAGGTGGAATTGGAGAAGCTCAACACCACAACAGATGAAATCAATCGCTGGGAAACAGAACTTGATGTAAATACAGATTTGACAGTAATTTTGTTACCAGGTTCTGACCTTGACATATCTGTATATCTGATGTAGGAAGCAAATGCTGGATTTCGTACCTTGCTGAGTAAGTCGACTCAACAACTCAAAGCCTTGGCCAAAAAACTAGGCAGTTGCATTGAAAAGTCCCGACCATATTATGATGCCTTTGAAGAATACAAAACGGCTCAAGAGCGTTGCCAAGAAGCAGCTGTGCAGTTTCAGAGAGCATTTGGTGAGCAAGCAACCTTCTTATTTGACTACATCAGCAATTTCGTGGCTTATATTTTCCTCTTTGAAGGTATTCACAAAGCTGCTAAAGAAACAATAGCCCTTGCTGAACAGCGGTTTATTAGTCATCAACATGAATGGAAGTTTGACAATGCATGGCAAGAAATGCTGAATCAAGCAACTATGAGGGTAAAGTGATCGAAATGTTTTTTTCTTTATGAGTTTTAATCTGACGTAAATGTTTTTCATTTGAATTTAGGTGATGGAAGCTGAAACTCAAAGACAACTAAGTGAAAAGGAACATCAAAAGAGTGCTGCGATATTCGAGACTGCCAAGCAAAAGGTGCCTATTGCCTTTTACTTGGAAAAATAATTAGAGTAACACAGAAATCTGTTTTTTTTATTTGCAGTATCAATACCTTGAGAAAGATTTGAAAAGCGCAATTCAAAAATCGAGACCCTACTTTGGTGTGTATTATAATTGTTGACGCTCCAGTGATTTTGATCGCTCCAGTAACGCCTAGTTTTCATTCAATTTCTCAACAGAACAAAAAGAGGACTTCCAAAATAAACTGATGGCACAGAAGTTAAAAGTTGAACTCATTCAGCAGAGCGTCACCCAAGCCAAACAAAGCTATTCAGACACGCTGAAAAAATTAGAATGCATTTCAGAAGAGATCCACGAACGCCGACTACTTTCACGACCGAGAGAGCCGGGTGTGGGTGCGGAGAAAAGTTGCTCACCTCCACCGTCCCTAAATTTTGATTTAGACCAATGCGATATTCTCAGCTTAGTGTAAGTTCAACTTTTATTTTATGACACTTGCTGAGAATGCTCATCACATTTTCCATGTTTTTTTTATTTGCACACAGTTCAAACTGCACGTTGAATCGGGCGAGTGATGACGAAGAATTGTCTTGTTCTTCCTCCCCTACTACAGCCTCCTAATTGAATTGAAGACCAAGTGTCTATTCTTTATGACGACCCAATTTATTAGCTTTGGTACCTTGTTTATGTTACGTACCTGCGTGAGGCATGTTTTGCCACCCATTGAAAAGTTATCTTTTTAGGGTGATGGTAGAACAGGTGTCAGCCATGTCTGCATAATTAAAATTATACACTATCCCCACCCCAGCCACCTTTGTTCCATCTCTCAACATTCATTATCCCTCAAACAAGTTGCCATCAACCACCGCAATAATAATTCAACAACATTTGTTTTCCATTCCTTCCAGCGGGCATTCTATTCTATTTCAACAATATCATGGGTTCTGAGTAATAAACATGTAAATAAAAGTAATAAGCATTTCTCCCTTCTCTAACATTTGCCACCTTATTTTTGTAATGTTAATAAGGCGCGACTACGGAATGATTCGACTGTTTCAGTTTGCTAGACCTTCTCCAGTGGCCATCCAGACCCATTTGCGTACGACTACATTGTCGATGATTTGATTACAAGATTCATTGTTCGTATCCACCTCCAAGATTCTCTTGACGTGATTTCCAGGTTTCGTCGGCAAGGTTTCATCACCGCACGTAACAATCATGCGAGTGCCGTGATGGTTTAACAAAGCTCGACAGTTTTCTTGGTTCCATGGGCAAGTGATGAGAACGTTTGGCAAACCGACTTCCTTGGCAATCCTATCAAGACGAAGAAATTAAAAAAACCAAATGATAAGCAAATAAATAACGGACGCTAAATTCTTACTTGAGGAGATTCATAGCGATAGCACTTGTACTATGGACATTGAGTAACATAATCGCATTGCCTTTTAACAAGGCAAACGTAATGATTCGGATCAACGAATCGAGCCTATCACTGTCTGAAGCGATAAGCGCGATGACTCCTACAGGATCAGCAAGGTCGAAGATAACTCCACGTTTAGCTGCACTCGTAGCTACTTTTCCCGTATCGCGACTGATTGCGGTAATTAATTCCAAAAGCAAGTCTGCAAAGAAGCACATATTTTAACATAGTGTATCTCTAATTTGGATTACGAATGTCTTACCAGTTTTGGTGATTAATGGCTCTTGTGTCAGCAACTGCTTGAGAAATTTGGTCACTAGAACGTTCCTATTTCCTTGGCCAGCCCACGAACGTTGCGTCAAGCGTAGACTATCGAGAATGGGAAGCAGAGTTGCGTTGGGCTTTCCATCCCCAAAGGATGAAACATTGTTGAGTTTACTGTCTTTAACGGGCAACAAGTGATCAAATCCTGGCTCGTAAAAAGCGAATCCATTGACCCAAATGCGAGGTACCTGTTACAAACCGTCCAAAGTTATCATGTGGTTTGTTTTATTTGAATGACGACATCGTAATACCTTGAATTGGTTGATGATGTGCATGGCGATAGACTGCTGCTCACACCACAACGAGATTTCACTCATGCCGGTGAGATTTGTAAGAACGTTGAGTAACTCTGCGGCAGAGCGATAAGAGAAAACAAGCATAGTTTGCCCCAGAATTCCCCACTGGGTAATAGGCATTGAAGGTTGTGCGTTGAAAATAACACGGGCGTTCCCTACGTTCAAAATCTAAGACATTCTATTAGAACAAACAATTGAAATGGGATATTAAAAACAAAAATACTTACATCTAATTTAGTTCCTTGGAGGTAGTCGGTCACTTTTGAGGGAGCTTGATAGCAAGAATCTGCTGTAAAATCAATAGTTTTATCTAATAATTCGCCCGAGCGACTAGCGTTGAAGCGTTCTCGCAAACGCCAATCAATCTCTTCCAACATGGAGTCCTGAACGATCAGGTAGAGACCACAGCTGTTGAAGCTACTCGTCTTCAAAGCGGTAAGTGCGGCATCTACAGCGGCATCGCAATCACCTGTTTCCAACACCACGACTGCTTTTTTCCCGTCGAGATCTTGTTTGGCATTTAAAAAAACAGGATTAGTTAAAATTATTTAAAATCTCACGGCACAAAGTTACCCAATTTGAGATTTGAAGCTCCATCGCGCAATGCAAGCGCTTGATCATAGCTACCGCAAACAATAATATCGATGCCCTCTGAAGAAGTGATTCCTTTCAGCCTTTCAGAACTTCCGGCATATACGCTGCAGTCCAATCCCACTTTGTTTAAAAATTCCCCCATCAAAAGGCATGGAATTGCTAGAAGATCATTTTCAGGGACCAATACAATTGGCCTAAATTCAAAGGTAATTCAGTATTTTCGTTCATCAATAAGATAAAGGGCTAACTTATGCTTACATTCCTCTCGAAACGAGTGGTGCGATTGCACGCGACACAGACAGCACTGGATTAGATGAACCCACAATTACAACAGCAATATTGTTCCCTATCTTTGAAAAAAAAAAACAATAAACTTAGTAGACAAAATTTAGTAATGCAACTGATAATGAGTTTAATACTTGAGTAACAGGACATGACTCTAGCTGATCAGCATAATAGGTCCAATAACTTGCAGCTGGAACAATTTCATGTTGGATGCAGTAGCGTAGAGGTTTGCCAAAAGTGGTTGAAAGAGCCAAACCAAGAAGTTTTTGATATTCAGGTTGACTTAATAACATCCCAAGTCTTTAGAAATAATTGGTGATTACAAATACAGAAATTACACATTTAGACAAATATATGATACTCAGTCATTTTTGCAGATGTTTCTAGCCATTGGATGTGTGACCATTTTCTTTGTCTGTCTTGCTTGAGAGCTCTCACAAATTCTTCAAAGTCACCATCAACACGTTTCATAATGGAAACATTCTTGGCCAACTCTTGATGAACAGAGCTAATCATGAGGAACTTGCCCCAATTGGTCCCTTCTCCTTGGCTAGCAGGGACACTTAAAGGTGAAGTGGCAACCCAATTCTGTCATTTAAATAAATTGATGATATGAAACTATGAAGAAATTACATCGATTGTTTTACTTTAAAATCGCGGTCGACCTCCATGCTGCTTTTTCCGTAATTAAGCGTAGCTCCTTTTACAGCTTCAAGAATGTTGACCATCTCAGGATGAGTGTTTAGCTCTAATATTTCTTCCTGTAAAAGTTCAGCAAACGAATGTTATATGGAATGTTTGAGATAATTTATGGATACACTTAAAGATAATTCGATCGTACGCTTTATTACGGAAATTACGTTGTCACTTGCCAGCTGTTTGCCTCTGTCAAAACAAGTTGAAATATCGTGCGTGAATACAGCTGTCACATCTTACCTGAGTCATTATGGCAAAACAACTTTAACCACAACTTTCGTTTTCATTTTGACTTCGAGTTAGAAAAAAAATCCTAATAATAAAATTAATAAAATGTTGCTCGTTTTCGATGTTTTGAACTTTTATTTTAAATTTATAAATGTATTAAATCGTAAAGAAATTTGACAACGCTGTAGGCCAATAGTATCATCGCACTAGCAGACTGATAAAAAATCAGCGCGAGCAGTGAGAGCTACATTTATGAGACAACGTGGTCTTGGCCGTTTTTTTCAGTTTTAGTGATTGTAAAGATCACAAGCACAGAGCTCATCACTGTAGTAAAATCAGAAATCGTTAAGAGTTCGAGAACCAAGTAGTTTTATTTTTTATTATTGTATTAAGTAAAAGAAACGATAGCCATGGCGAGTACGAATTGCTCCCAGTTGACTCCCATACCACAGTCCATATTGAAACCCAGTTCGCGAATCAGTATGCAACCCAAGAAACTGTCCCAGCCGTTGCAAGTCCGATTTGACTCCTTGGTCACAATTGACGTGGTTTCAATTTTGAAGGATTATATCGAAGGGCGAAGCGAAGTGAAATATCACCAATTATTGAATCTGAAAAATGATCCTAATGTCAATGTAAGTAATTTGGGAAAAAAAACTGGACGTAGGATAACAAGATTACGAACTAAGAAATTTTATTTTTAGGATGGATTTTTACTCTTGATTCTTCAACAAGTAAACAGCTCTATCAGTCTGCTGACTCCAAAAGTTGATTCCTTTGTTGATGCATTGCTGCACATTTCATGGACAACAAGACAGCCCCCAGTACTTGATGAATATTTGACATTTCTCCAAACACTAGTTTCAGCACACACATTCTACTGTAGATCAGTAGTCAAAATGCTAGTCTCACATCTGACACTCCATTCAGACTGTGAAAAATCTACATCGAATGTTCATCTAGTGTTGAGGGGAATTCTGCAGCTGATACCATTGTAAGAAGCCCTGTAATTATTTGTTTCCAGGATCAAGAAAATAATGTTTTTGTATTGACAGGTCTCAAAGTATTATTTGGGATTCTTTAAATAATGGTTTTCCCTACATTGGATCAAGCAGTTGCAATCAAGTAAACTACATCAGAAATCTTCTACATTTTGTTGAATACCATGAAATGTCTGGACCCCGTGTTTTACATCTCATCATTGGAAGGTATGTCAGTCTTTAATTCATTTATTTTAATCAACTAATTGAATAATTTTTGTATAGAATCATTAAATTGGACAGCAGAGTTTCAAGAGAGGACTTGCTACAAAAATTCAATCAGCCTATGGAGTTTGATGAGGATACAGTCTTGAATCAAGCTTCTGAAACGTTAGACGAAATCATGAAAGTTATGTTTGAGTTGTGTCATCGCAAATGTCATAGCGAATGGATTGTTCATCGGAATTTTTATCAGGACATGTACGCTACGTTCGAATCTTTGATACTACCGGCCGCCGGTATCCATCATGTCCATTACTTGATGTTCTACATATGTAGTACCAAAACTGCTCTCTATGAAGCTTTTACTGAGCGCTTGTGGGTCATTTTTCTTACCCCTTCATCTCAGTTGAATATTCGAAAATCGTGTGCCGATTACCTTGCTTCGTTTTTGGGGAGAGCCTCTTTTGTACCCATGAAGTACGTTCACATTTGTGATAATAAGACCAATCAAACCAAACATTAACTCGTGATTTCTCTAAAGGTACGTCATTGACTGTCTGGATCGAGTGTGTCAGTGGATTCACGCATACCTCGATCGGCAATCAAAGGGTGAGGGAGCAGCTGTTTTTAAAATCCGAGCCCATGCAGCATTCTATGCCGCTTGTCATATTCCCTTCTACGTTTTGGCTGCTAGGCATCGAGATATTGTCAACGACAGAAAGCGTACGATTATCGTTCTGTCTTATTGTTGGAATTCAATTAACCTTTTGATCATTTTTGCAGTTCTCGCCCGATTGCAAGCCCTGGATTTGAATCGAATTGTCAACTCACCTTTGAACCCACTACGCTATTGTCACGCTACAACTGTCAGACAATTCGCAGAATCCGCTTCACATCTGCAGGTAGTACTACTATCTATCAAGTTGATTTGTAACGTAATTAACCAAAATTCTCGTTTAGATTGTATTCTGTCACACCATCATGATTCGTAATCAAAGGGTTTGTATACCTGAAGCTACAACCGACACATTTGTCATGGATACAGAATATCCATTCGAGAAATACCTCTTGCCCTCGTCGATGGATTTTGTGTCACCTCTTGTTATTGACAAACCTATCGGTCGTGACGATTCACTCTACGACAGCGATCAGGTTATGGAGGAGCTTTTGTCTGAATCACCAAGAGTTGGCGGCTTTATGCACCACTTCATGGGTTGATTTCATCAATATTGTCGTTGGTAAAATCTAAAATTTACCCCATTTTCCCTGTTTCTTTATTTTCTGCAATTCTCCACATCTTTATTACCATATGACCGTCTTTTCCCATTCGTGTCGGTTAAATTATGTATATTAACGTGGTATATATTCACTCGATCGTGCCTATTTGTTGGAAGACCGTTGAAATTAACATTTTTTCCTTTTGGGTCTTGGTCTACGGATTAATCATCCGTTACGCTATTCACAACTTCGGGAGCTGATCACTGCTGCGGTTTCTCTTCGTAAGAACATTATTTTTCCTTTTTCTATACTCGATCGTATTGGGCGGCTTGGGACGTACGTTGAAATTCTCCTTTGATTCGTGGGCTTGTTAAATTTCTTTTTGTCTACTCTACTATTACCGCAATGTTATTTGCTCTCCCCTTCGATTTCGCCGTTTCCTATTCAACTTACAAAGATGTTGTCGCCAGCGTGTAATGAAAATTAAAGTTTTCGTGTAATTCATTTGAAAAAAAAAATTGCCACTTAAAAACCAGTTCCCTTTAGTGAGAATAAAATTCAAGTGAAGCGTGTCGGTTGCATTTGGGAATATAAAAATCGTATAATTCTGTTTTCATCAAACACCTATTTATACATCAGTTGAAAGAAAGAATAAACTTTTGGTAGGTGAAGAGGCGGGTAAAGGCACTGCAATTCAATGCGCACATTATGGGGTTTTGGCGCATATTTTTTTTAAACACCAACAGGGGACTACCAAACAAACATGCAGGCGTGCTGAAAAAGACGAATGGGGGAGATGTACACTAGCGCCAAGCGGTCGTGACACCCATCATTCTTCTGATTTTACATCACGGTGCTGCAGGTAATAAACTTCAATACTACATTCATTCACTTTATTCGTAATTATAATGTTTGGAAACTCGTGATCCGATTTTGGTCCACCAGGTCGAATAACCTCCGGTACTCTCCTTAGGATCGGCTGCTATTCCGGGAGGCTTTAGGTACTTGACGGGCCTTTGAGTTAAGCCGGGCAAGGTGGACTGCTTGAAAATTGCGGGCTTCTTCTTTTTGCCTTCGTATGCAAATGGATTGGCAGGGTAGTCCTTGGTTCCCTTTTCGGTGATGAAAGCCACTTCTGAGGTGAATGGAGGTTCATTCACTTCTTCCTCCTGTTCCGTCTCCGTAAGAAAATCGATATTGGCGACTCCACCTTCGACAGCCACAACAGGTTCATCTTCTACCTCGATGGGTGTTTCAGCATTGATGACCACAACAGGCTCTTCGGCAATACCAAAAGTTACCTGGGGCTCTTCTTCTTCCGTCTCAGGAGCCGTGTTAACTTGTAAGACGCTCACTTCTTCGACAGCCACGATAACAGGTCTCTCCTCATTGTCAGCCGATACTTTGACAATGATAATTTCTCCTACAGGTTCTTCAACATCTGACATGGGCGTCTCTGGTACTATGACAGTCATGGGAAGCATGGAGGATCTAGTCAAGTCCTCTTCGATCTTCGCCACCATCATTTCATCCATGGTGATTGGTAAATCGGTTGTAACTGATACATCGTCTTCGTCGTCGGATGGGGTTTCCTGGACAATTTCAGCCGGAACTGGAAGATCTTCATTCAGGATTTCCTCAACTTGGGCTGGAACGATTTCATCCTGTGAAACATCAATTGGTGATGAAATGATTTCGTCAAGCACTTCGTCAACTTGAGGTGCAACGATTTCGTCGTCTGAAATGTCAGCTTGTGGTGGAACATTGTCGTTCTGTACTTGGTCGTCAACTTGTAGTGCAACGATTTCATCTCGGTCAACGTCGTCTTGAGTTGAAGCGGTCTCATCCTGTACCTTTTTCAAATCAATTTCTGGGATAAGGACCTCTTCTTCGACAACTGGAACAACAAAGGGGACAGTTTCGGTGACGGCTTCTTCAGTTACCACTTCAGCTGTCGCAGTCTCAACTGCTTTGGCGTATGCGACCTGTTTGTGGACCTCCTCCGGAGTAAGTACTTGTTCCTCCTATGACAAATAGAAATTTTATTATTTGATTGGCTAATTGAATTAAATTGTTTTATTTATGTACCGGTGGGCTCTCTCCACGCAGTTTGCGTCGGTGACGCTGGCTATCAGCCAAACTCTTCAAGCGCCGGATGGTGTAGACTGGTTGGACGTTCTCCAAGTCTTGTGTGCTTCTCTTGCGTCGGACTGGAATCGGAAGTGGCTGACCGTAAGGTAAGTAATAGACAACATATTCCTCTCCATTAGCTCCATGAACTTGCGATCCGACCGATTTGCCTCCGCTGCTGCTTCCACTACTGCTTCCGCCACTTTCACCGCCGACCTTTTTAGGCAAAAAGGCGCTGGAATCGGTGACCTGGTAGCGACCGATGATGACTGGGTAGTGCTTCTTTTTGGGTGCTTCGTAAGAGGGTGACGATCCTGCATCAGCTCCGTAGGTGTCATCCGGTTTCTTGGCGTCGTCGTACGATGGAGACGAAGGATACGATTCTTTTTCAGCCGAATAGGACTCATCTGGCTTTTTCACTTGATCGTAAGCCACTGGTGGTTTACCATAATCATCGATGGGCGAATCGTAATTCTTGGACACTGCCTGGTAACTAGTGCTGGACAATTCGACATCATCCTTGTAACCACTAGGGGCGTAATCGTCAGCTGGATAAGTTTCCTTGTAGGCAGGAGTGGTCAGCGGTTCGACTCGGTATCCGTCTGGTTTGTGGGTAGTAGGAGGATACTCGACATATTTACCTGGAGCTTCATAGGCCGGTTCGACGTATTTGGCCGGAGCTGGGCTATCGTAAGTAGCTTCATATTTTTTGGGAGCTTCGTAGGCTGGTTCAACGTATTTAGCGGGAGCTGGGCTGTCGTAAGTAGCTTCGTACTTTTTAGGAGCTTCGTAGGCCGGGTCAACATATTTGGCCGGAGCTGGGCTGTCGTAAGCAGCGGGAGATTCGTATTTCGTTGGTGGCTCTACGTACCTGTTTGGAGGTTTGTAATAGGCGACGGATGGTGAAGGTGTTCGTGATGGTGGGTTTTCGTATTTCTTGGCTGGCAAGTAATCACGAGTTGGGGTTTCTACATACCGTTTAGGAGCTTCGTAAGCCGCCGATTCGTAGGATGCCTCCGGTGCCTTGTATTTGGTTGTGGCTTGTTCGTAACTTTGAGTCGGCGAGTCATACGACGCTTCAGGAGCCTTGTACTTGGCGGTAACTGGTTCGTAAACGGCAGTCGGGGGGTATGTAGGATATCCGTTTTTAGCAGGAGCTTCATAGGCAGTCGTCGTCCGGTAAGTGGTGGTTGGCGCATCGTAAGACGGAGCTTGTGGTTTGATGGGAATGAAATCACGTTCGACGTAGACGGGCGATTTGGGTCCAACGGCTTCGTAGGGTCTGCTGGTTGGGCGGAATTCAGAATCAGGAGCGACGTAGTCGGACTGGGGCGAGTGGTAGTTTATTTTCGGTGCTTCATCCTTGTAGGAAGATTTGTGGGATGTTTCTCCTCGGTACGGAATCTCATCTCTGAAAACTGGGCGATCCGTGCGAGGTGGTTCCTTGTAGGATTCTTCTTTGTAAGCGGGCTCCTTGTACGCAGGCTCTTTGTAAGATGGAGCAGCTTCGGTGTAGGCAGCCTTGGCTGGTTGTTTGTATTCAGGCTCCTTGTAGGCGGGTTCTTTGTAGGCTGGAGCAGCTTCGGTGTAGGAGGCCTGGGCTGGTTGCTTGTACTCAGGCTCCTTGTAAGCAGTGGCGGACCCTTTGGATGAAGATGGTTCCTTGTATTCGGGTTCTTTGTTGTAGGCTGGCGTCTTGTAATCCTCGGTGTAAGCAGGCTCCTTGTAAGACGGAGATGGCCCCTTGAAAGCTGGTGCTTTGTACTCTACTTCCTTGTAAGCTGGGGCTGATTCCTTGTAGGCCGGGGCTGATTCTTTGTAGGCCGAAGAAGATTCTGCATAGGCCGGAGCAGGCTCTTTGTAAGCAGGTTCCTTGTAGGCCGGAGCAGGCTCTTTGTAGGCAGGTTCCTTGTAAGCGGGCTCTTTGTAGGCGGGCTCCTTGTAGGCGGGCTCCTTGTAGGCGGGCTCCTTGTATTCCGGCTCATTGTAGGCAGGCTCTTTGTAAGATTGAGATGGTCCCTTGAAAGCTGGTGCTTTGTACTCATCCTTGTAGGCTTGAGCAGTTTCCTTATAGGCCGGGGCTGATTCCTTATAGGCCGGGGCTGATTCCTTGTAGGATTGGGTCGATTCTTTATAGGCTGGAGCCTCCGTGTAGGCTGGGGCTGATTCCTTATAGGTGGATGCAGGTTCTTTGTAGGCCGGTGCAGGTTCCTTATAGGCCGGGGCTGGTTCCTTATAGGCCGGGGCTGGTTCTTTGTAAGCTGGGGCTGATTCTTTGTAGGCTGGCGCTGATTCTTTGTAGGCCGGTGCGGAATCCGTGTATTTCACTGAAGAGTAGTCCTTGGCGGCTGCTGGATTGGTTCTCAGCTGGTCATCGACGGCATCACGACTGGCAGCGCTCCACGATCGGACAAACTGCAAGTAGTCCTCATAAACATGCTTGGACGGAATGGGGCTGCGGATGTATCCCACTTCGTAAGGCTTCAAGTGAAAAGCGAAAAAGAGAAAGCAATCAACATCAATTCCGCCTGTACGCTCGGTTTTCTCATTTAGAAATTATAGACAATATGGAGGTGTTCTACTTACTGGACCGAAAAGTTGGGTGTAGACATAGGGGCCGTCGTATTCTTGTTTGGGCTCTTGTTTGTGTCCTCTGTCGTTGGAAACTGAACGGGAAGAGGGAGCCGGAACGCGGGATTCCGGAGATTGTCTAGCCTCAACTGCGATGTTGTCGTAATCTTCAATAATCTTTCGATTGCCCCAGTCTTGGGCAGATCTTCTGGTGTTGGTGGGTCTCTGGGCCGAGCGGCGCTTGCGTCTACCAGCGAAATTGGCCCAGTCGACATCATTGTTGAAATTTTCAAAGAAACTGCCGATCGATGGGAAACCCAATTCGGATGGTGATGGCGGCGCTTCCAGCGATCTCTTGGCGAATTGACTCGTTGGCGACTCAAAGTTGAGGAAACGAGAGTTGGCGTACGAGTTGCGGTAATTTTGGTGATCAGCTCCCTGCTGGGCGTACTGCGGCTGCTGGGCGTACTGTGGCTGCTGATATTGGCGTCCCTGCGATGGTTGCTCAACCTGGCCTGGCCAACCCACCAAATTCTGTTGGATCATTTCTTGGAATATAGAAAATGGCTGGGCAACTTGCGGTGGTCCGTACGCTTGGGTGTCTTCGTAAGATCGAGCGCTTTCTACTGCTGGTGCCGCTTGAGAGGCTGGCTGGAACGGTTGCTGCTGGGGCTCCTGTGCAGGTTGAGGGTTGTAAGAGGCCGACTGGATCTGTGGAGCAGGACCGTTGAACGGAGAGAAAGATTCTTCGTGCTGTGGAGCAGATTGGGGTTGAATGGGACTGCTGTAAAATGAAGCTCGGGACTGTTGAACAGGAGCGTACTGTTGTGGGGCGGGTTGTTGAACAGGAGCGTATTGTTGTGGGGCGGGTTGTTGTTGTTGAGCAGGAGCGTACTGTTGTGGGGCGGGTTGTTGAGCAGGAGCGTTGTAAGGAGTGAATGGCTGTGCAGTGGGTTGAGGCTGAGCAGGAGCGTTGTAAGGAGTAAACTGCTGTGGAGCCGATTGTTGAGCAGGAGCGCTGTGAGGAGCGTACTGCTGTGGAGCGGGCTGAGGCTGTTGAACAGGAACAAACTGCGAAGGAATGAATGGCTGTGCAGTGGGTTGAGGCTGAGCAGGAGCGCTGTAAGAAGTAAACTGCTGTGGAGGTGGTTGTTGAGCAGGAGCGTTGTTGGGAGTGTATTGTTGTTGAACAGGGCCATTGTAAGAAGTGAAAGATGCGCGAGCAGCTTGCTGATCTGCATTGTTAAATGGATTAAAAGACGCCGGAGCAGATGTGGGTTGAGGTGATGGCAATGGCTGCGAGGCTTGGTTATTGTAAGGAGTGAAATATTGAGGCTGCGGTGGTGGGATATTGAAAGAAGGGAAAGATGCGGATGCAGATTGTGGCTCAACACTGGTGAACGGAGTAAAAGTTTCGGCGACAGATGTAGGCTGAGCAGCAGGCAATTGCTGCGATGACTGGTCATTAAAAGTGGTGAAAGACTGGGAACTAGGTTGCTGGGGCTGCTGCTGGACAGGAGCGTTGTAAGGGACGAAAGATTGCGCCGGCTCTGGGTTGTTGCTCGTAGTGAAAGACGTCGGAAGAGATGCCTGAACAGGTGTGGGTTGCGGAAGAGACGATGTCTGGGAGACTTGGCCGTTGTACGAAGTGAAAGATGCTGGAACAGACGTCTGCTGATTAACTGGAACGCTGTACGGAAGGAACGGAATTGGAATGGGGAGAGACGGAGTGAACTGTTTGAAAAGAATCGGCGATTCCGTCGGTGGTTCAGGTGTCGAATCGGTCGAACTCTGAACGTCCACCTCGTTGAGATGTGGCGACGAATCGTGATGGTTCACAGCGCGGTGCTCCGGTTCCAGCGGAACGTTGTTTCCGAGCGGAATGAAGGCGGACGAACCGACAATCGGCTGGAATTGGCGACTGGGTCGGATGTGTTCCTTGAGTGCTACGAACTTCGGCCAGGCGACACCTTCCGATGGCTCCTGATGCAGTTGGCGATGGAGAATGGCGTTGCGCAAGCCACCGAACGTGAATGGATTTCCAGTAGCAAACATCCGCTTTTGAATGGTTTTGGCTTCGCTCAAGTTGATTGCCATCAGCATGAGCCAAAGTGAGAGCACCACTGTTACCTGTATCACACACGCAGAAAAAGAAACCAGCAGAAAAAAGAAAAAGAAAGATTGAATTCATTACGATCCGTATAGAGTCGCAAGCCGCAAAGACCATCTGTTATCCGATCGGTGTCTCGTGAGAATCTACACAATTATCAGCTTTCCTTTTCGAAAATAAGTTTCCCAAACAAAAAAAAAAAGCCCAGTTTTATTTTTTCCTTTTTCAGAAATTTTGCACCGATATTTAATAAAAGAGCAGGAAGAATTATTGAGCCTGGCGGAATATTTTACTGGTCCACATTCCACGTACCGATCGTTTTAACCAGAAAGAGAGAAAAGACATCAAAATTGCTAGGTATGGAAAACGCTTTCACCCTGTGTGTGTTTTTTTATATTTTTTCCTTTTTCAAATATGAGCTTCTTTGTCTCTTGTTTGGATACATATATCCATGTGCAAATCATTCCGGCTTGACCACACTGCGCGCACATTGAATTGGAAAAACCGCAGACGCAGATGCGGCGGCCGGATATCGACCAACGACCTACATTTGTCGCCGAAAAAAAAAGTTTCCATTTCCCAGTGAATTCTATCATCAGAAAATGTCGAGGAAAATAACTGGGCGAAAGATGAAGATGATGGGAATGGTGCGCCCGCTTCTTTATTTCCATATGAAATTGTTCCAGTGAAAATGGTCGACTCCGTGAGCTGAATTATAGAAATGCTAATGCGGATTCGGAGCTGCTGCCAGAGCGGATTAGGGACTCGACAGAAATGTCACGAATGGGTGATGGATGACAGCGGGAAAAATTCTTTCCTTATTATTAGATTCGAGTCTATAGTAGTTGAATTTTTCTTGACACCAATTAAAAACCCATTTTTCATTGAAATTTTTTAATTCTTCCAGACTTCCACGAATTTTTCCCTGTTGCATCTCAAATTTGTGGTTTCCCATAAAAGATCCTCCCCCCTATTTTATTCACTAAAAACAAACACGACGAAAAAGAAAAACAAAAAGACAAAGGACCGCGGAAATCAAATAGATTCGACCCACTGTTCCAAATTTCCTGCTACAAGGAAATTAAAACTAATAAAATTTTTTATTATTTAGAAGGACTTACGTTTTGGGACAGTCGAAGCCCCATGATGATTTCGGAGACTTGATGCACTAATCGATCGAATCCGACGATGAAACCAATTTCCCAGTGAACCTGTTTGCGGCGATTTGTTAACTGTGGCTGGATTATTTTATTTTTTTATTTGGCTGGGATGTCGGTGAGTTGTTGTTGTTGTTGTTGTCGATGCCGAAGACGTTGTCTGACTGTGGTATTCATTGCCTGCCCCCCGCTTTTATATAGGTTTCTCCATTGTGGAAAGTCTCTTTGGCGGATGGAGGAATCCAGGTGAATGGCAATGGAGGAGGTACACACACACACACACACCGTGTACATCGATGTATGTGGAGTACACGTACCTGCATGGAACATCTGAGAGCAAAACGGCTGGGGCTCGTGCCACGCAGAGAGAAATCAGATGAGCGGGCGACCGTGGCGGCTATCAGCAGCAGCAGCCGCATGGAAAGAAGAAAAGTGAAACCATCGCTTGGATTTGAAGAACGAGTCTCCTCCTCCATTTGTTTTGGCGTCCAGCATTTGAAATTGGTCGTATTTTCTTCTTAGAAAAACAACAACAGCAGCTGGCCCCCGTTGCTGCCGTGGTGGCCAGCATTTGCTTTCGCCAAACCGAGAGGCAGTGGGGGTATTATAGTCAAAGTTATGGCGCATCTCATCATCATAATCGGCCGCAGACGACACAGGCGACTGTCGTTGTCTCACGCTCCTCATCATGGCGACCTCCCACGGTTGTCATTAAAGAGACGGCCGTTAATGCGTTGAAAATTTTCGCAGAGCCGCTCGCACGATATCGTAAACTTGTAATTTGTTTCCACCCATTATAGATCTTGTTTTGATTAGATAATGATACAGAGCGAGGGCAGAATCGTTTGTCGAGCGTGAATTTCTCGATCCGGCTTTCGCTCTCGCTGTGTAGTATAATATTCCCGGTGAGATATTAGTTGATGTCTAAAAATAAGAATTTTTTGGCTGGTGTGGTCAGCCCTGTTTAAAAAACCTCGGGAAACAAAAAGTTAAGGAATTTCTTTCGGTCGGTCTCTATACTTTTATCTTTCGAATTTTTACGAGCTCCAGATGTTTTTGGCGTGCCCGTCATTCAGCCAGGCATAATAGTGGCACGGTGACTCTTTATTTTTTTTTTTGTTCTTTCTTTCACAGTCTGTTTAACCAATGGCCCATTATGCATCCCGGTCGTCGTGTGTGTGTGTATCTCATTTCACCTGATGTCGTCATGCCGAGATTCAAGTTGGAAAACAGAAGACCACCACATCCTCTCTCTCTCTCTTTTTTTCTTGGAAAATTGAGTTAGTTCCATTGTCCATCCGTCCCCAGAAAGAGAAACATGCTACAGATATTCGTAAGTGGACGACTTATTATTTAGCGCCGCTTGAAAATTTATTATTCAACAGAAAAATGTTTGACTTTCTTTTTTGCCAGTTTCATTTAAACCGTACTTTCCGTAAACTAATGAGCTCCATTTTTCTGTCTCCGTTTCCACAGGACTTAAGTCATTAAAAATTTAGGGGGGCTCGCGACTTGAGAATGGACCCATTTTGGCAGCTACAACCGACCAGCAACAGTTCAATAAAAGAAAGTTAAGATTATTGAGTCGTCAAGATCGACACTACACACTCAAGGTACGTTAATAGCCACAGGTGGTATGGCAAGAGTTGCTTCTTCCATCTGCAATAGTCCGTATAGAAAATAAGCTTCGATGAATTATCGGTCTGCGATAGAAAATCTAGCGAGAAATGAAACAGATTCCTAGAGCTGAAACTCTTATCACTGTAATTTATAGCATTTTGTCTTGATTTAATGTAATGTTACATTTTCTACGAAATTCCCTTTTGTTACTTTCTTTCGCCACGCAAAGAATCCGTGACGCTGTGGATGTTCAAAACTGCGTGTAAAACCAATCGTTCAGCCTGCCTTTTCTCTTTTTTCTTCTTCTTTCCTTCCGCTATATGCGATAAGCATCTTTTATCTGGGACATTCTGGTAGGTCGTCGTATAGCATGCGTTATGATCTTTTGCGTTCCTCATCTTTTTCATTTTTCCCGCGCTATGCTATATTACCCTGTTTTAATCGTCGGGGAATAACAACGAATTAAGAGTTTCTTAACTTTATCGTTGTTGAGTACTTTACGCCAATTAAATAACACAGGGCAGCATCGCGATGCGTGGAGGGGTTCGTACCTTCGAGTACTTTTCGAGGTGAAACTCGTTTGGGAACCTTGTGTAAAAGACGGCGCAAAGAGAGATTACTACTCTAATTATGTCAGACCAGAGCAAATACGAAATGCGACCGAATCCATTGGTGGATATTGTCGCCAATAAAATCCGCCGATCCGTTTCGTTAGACATGAGTCCATCGTTAGCGATGGCCAGATCACGGTTGGTTGGTATTGTCTCTGAATTGAGCAATTGTCGTGATCAGCAACGGAACTTATTGATGGAAAAGACATCACTCTTCTTTTTCTTTCATTTCGTCTGGTTTTCTTTCAAACCTAAAACATATACAATGGAACGGAAAGTTAGGCCCAAAAAGAGAGAAAGCCCTCGTGTCTTGTTCTTCTTTTCTTCTTTTTTTGTTGTTCCGAGACAAAACCGAAATAACCGAAAGCTGACAAGAACTCATATCGTCCATCAGCTTTATTTCAAAAAAAAGGAGGCAAAACCATTCCGTATTCCGGCGGACTAAAAAGGAAAAAAAAAAAGACTCTCACCTTGTTTAAAGGGCCGTTAATGTGGGTAAGAAACATTTGAACGAGAAAAAAGGTAATTGGGTCACTTCTCAAGTGAACATTGCAAGGAAGAAACAAGAGAGAGAAAAAGAAAAAAAGTGGGAAAAAATTGTTTATGACAGCGGTGGTCTACGTACCTTATTGTGCGAGTTGAAATCGCGAGAAAGTTTTTTCTTCTTCTTCTTCTTCTTGGAATTTTTAGTTTTTATTTTTCCGGTTTAGTGAATTTTCCGAGTCGGTTCGGGGCCAAAATGGGAAGTACTTCTATCTTCAATATCTGATGATAATGGAGTTGTAATACATGTGTACGTACCCGACTTATAGTAGAAGAAAAAACACATATCCCGCCGAGTGTGCAATAAGCAAAGAAATAAGAAAACAATACATTATTCGCCTATAGTACTGTGCAGACACAACATTAGACATTAGATATATAAAACGTCAGCAGTTGTGCGCAGGGTCCTGTTTGTCGGCTAGCCCCGAATAAGAACAAGCGGCAGATGGTCTAATTGCGACGTTGGAAGTTCGTGCTCGCCCCCAAACTCGAAAAGGAAATTATATGTGCCCAACAAAAAGCACTTTTGTGCGTGCCTGTTTAATGCAATAACCCAAGTTGTTGCCCAATCATTAATTAGTTTCTGCCCCTTGCAGGGCATCCCATTTTTATTGCCCGATCGACGTTTGGCTTTTCTCTTCCAAAAAAAGACAAATGGCGTGGATTAGCGAAAAAAGAAGTTTCACTCTATCGGCTCAAAAGAAGATTCTCTAATTTTAATTCCAGTGGAAACCGATAAGCCTTAACCAACTAAAAAAACGCGAGAATGTGGCGGGGTTTTTTTTTTCTTCGTCCAAAATCCTCAATGAACGCTTTCTATCCCTACACACACCAGCAGTTCTCGATTCACTCTTGATCTGAAGCTCCGACGGCACCAGATTCGCCGCTCTTAGCGTGCGAATTTTGTCCTTTGTTTTCAATTTTGGTGGATTCTTTTCTCTCATTTTCACTTTGTTTTCTCTTAAGCTACGACACACACACGTTCCATTCTCGACTTTTATTTGAAATTTTAGGCTTTACATTAGAGGAAGAAAATGAATGACGGCCGCTGTTGCATGTTCACATTAGAAGCGACCATTTTGTCATAGGAAATTTGACAGTAATGTCAGTGTATGGTAATTACGCCTCTTGGTGGTCGGTGTTGTAGTTGCCGGCCCACCACAGCTTGACAGAGTTCTCCCTCGATTGGTGCCGTGCTGAAGGCTCGTCATCGATTTCACAGTCGGACGACTCGCTGCCGCTACTGTCGTGAACTGAATCGTCGAGCCGACAGGTTAGATGCCGCTGGCCGGAACTAGTGGCCACTAAGGGCAGCCATGGATGAAAGCTGAATAATTATGCAAAGAATAGAAATTTAGAAAAATAAGTCCAAAAATAATAATCAAATAGAATATGGGGGAGCTGATGATCGCAGAGAAGATAATAAAAAAAAGAGTGAAAGTCATTGACTTGGCCTCAAGTGCGGACTGCGTAATAACTCTTTTGGCGTTGTTGCATCAACAACAACACGACCAAACGGCCTTGCGATTCAAAATTAGTCGAAGCTCTCACCTGACACCGTTCGTACAGTCGTCGTTCACTCTGCAACGAAACCTTTCCGGCAGCGATTTCATGGACAACAAAGGACTTTCGCTGGCGCTCGTTTCCACTCCCATTTGGGTGTCCCAAATTGTCACGCAGCCGCTCGTGTCTCCTGTTGTGGGAAAAATATAAAAAAAATTACAATAAAAGAAAAATTGGAAACACACAAACGCAGCGGCGAAAGCAAGGTAGTAGGCATGATTATTGTATGCATATTCTAAGCCCGCCCTCCCGGCTTCTTGGTGGAAAAGCCGATTAAACATGGAAGATGCGGCGCCATCATGGCGTAATCCAACGAGTTCTTTGGACCCGATTCGGGGAAAGTTTTTTGCCGTACCACTGATGAGGTAATGCCCGCTGGGATCCAAATCGAAATAGATTCGCTGGTTCGTCTCAACCGTCCTGTTCATAGTGTAGAGCACCTGACCTGGATTGCGTAGATCCCAACTGTGCAAAGAAACAAACAAAAAAAAGGGGTAAAAATTTACGTACGTCTACTATACCCGTAGGGGTTTCTATATTTATTATCATTTTTAATTGAGTCAACTAGGAATTGAATAATATACGTAGATACGTACCATAGTATCTCCGGATCTTTTCTTCCTCCACTGTACAATACCATACCGTCGGGAGAGAATTTGAGATGAGTTACGCCTCCTCGATGGCCCTCCAAGACACACAGGGCCGTGCCTTCAGGCTCCGAATACAATCCTGTGTAATATGTGTGTGTGTAATGATATGTAACCGCATCCAGTCGTTTGGTTTCGTCATTACGTAGCATATCACTTCAGTTATTATGATTATTATTATTACCGATCGTTTTCAGATAACTAGCAGCCGCGTAAACCGAGGGAAGGGCCGCGTTCACCGCGATGCACGATATAATTCCCGATTGGCTTGCTGACAATCCATCGGTAGCTGGTCGATGTCGACATACAAAATGAACATGATTACGTATACAACAATGTATCAAAAAAACTTTCGTTTAACCGAACTGAATTATTATTCTCACATTTGGTCAGACGGATTTGGCAATTTCTGCCCGGCACCTGGACGTCAAAGACACGAACGCACTTGTCAAAACCGCAATACAATTTTTCTCCGTCTGGACTGATGCACAAACTGTTGGCTGCTTCTACTTCGTCGACGCTTTCAATTCAAATTTGAAAAAATCTCAAATAATTAACAAGGGTTTTTATTTATTACTTATTGTAAGCTCGGTATGTGGCTGCCAAACTTCCTTTATAAGCATCCCACAGGTGAGTTGGACTGCCTTTGGATGAGCTAGCCAGCAGGCACGTTTCTTGATTCCACGAAGACATATGGGGGTGCCAGCAGTAGTCATAGATGATTTCTCCTTCTTTGATCCTCAAAGATGGTGAAAGCTCAGTCGTGGAACATCCCTGGAAGGTTGTCTTGTGGCTGTTGTAGAGATCAGCAGGCAGATCGAACAGCCTCAGAAGGCCGTCATCAGCACATGTCAAAAGGCACGTTCCATCAGGTGACCATTTACAACCTTTCAAAAATCCTTGTGATTTGTTATTTTCAAATTCCTTTTTAGTTCCACAAATTAGTGTCCACTGCGTATCAAACTGATACTCAGGATAGTACACCGGTTCGGCAATTGTTTCCTGAAGTGCAACCTCCTCAACAACCACAGCTTCCTGCAGTTCGACAACGCCTTCAACCACGTCTTCTTGTAACACACTTGGTGGCTCGCCATCATGAGCCATTTCACTTGAAACCTCTTCCATTGCAGATTCCATCACTTTATAATATCATGAAGGTAAAGCAAGAAGCAACAATTTAAAAGAAACCACGTGATGTTGTTGATGCAACAAGAATTTTAAAATATTGACATTTCAAACATTGTCGTCTGCAACAACCGAAAAGGTTTGGCAACCACCAACTAGAGTTGCAGAAACTTTGTTTACTCTACTGCAAATAAAAAGTAGCCACTTTCATATAAAGCCGACCACAATGTGCGTATTTTTGCCTTATCAAATTACGTAGTGGGAATTTCCCTGAATTATTTCTTGAAAATAAATTCAAGAAAATCGTGTTTTCACGAAATTTTACATGCCATCTAGCGGCGGCCAATTAAGACTGAATGAATTTTCATTATCATATTGCAGGGCGTTTTGGGATTCGGCTGCTTTCCCTCTCTTGCCTGTTACTTTCAGTCTGAAAAAAAGTTTTCGACAAATATCCCATTGAGAAGCACTGGGGAAAGAAAAGGCAAATGAGTTGGGCCTCCTGATCGCAGCTTGGAAAGATTTGCCCGTGGAAGGTTCCATATGGTGCCTGATGGTTTGATATTATGTTTTACGGGGTGTTGTGCTTGTTTGTCGCAGAGTAAACAAGAAGGTTTCTCGCCATCATTTCACCGAGGTGTCGAAACCTTAAGGAAGCGAAGTGGCCAACCCTGCCCCATTTCTCTGGTCATAGGAGAGTCTAGAAAGCTGATCACCATCTCTTCAGTCTTATGGCGGCAAATGAAACTACCATCTCCACGAAGCCTGTCTCAGCAGTGGGTGATGACTCCTCTGAAAGCGATGGAGAGACTGAGCCAGCCAAATCCTTCCACCGCAGATTCTCCACCAACAAGAACATCAAATCATCGGTAAATAAGCCTATTCTTTTTTCCAAATTAGCAGGCTTTTTCTTTCAGCTGTCTCGACAATCAATGGCAACACAGAATTGAAGCCCACCCAAGCAGCTAGTCACAGCCAGACTGATGTGCAGTGAATAGATGGAAATGCGAAGAACAAAGACACAGAATATTGCACTGTCTATTGTTGAAGCTCCCTATTGTACCGACAAGTAGGGGGAAAGATAAAAAATGTGTAAGCAAAGGAAATATTAAAATAGTGAGACATCCCTTAATCCTCATAAAAGATGGCCATTGTCTATATATTTGCATTGTACTTTTTGAATTCTGGGCGTCCAATGTTACAGGTAATATAACATGAAGCGATTCATTAGGCAGCGTGAGATTTCCAACGCCCATCATGTCGACCGCCTTAGCGGCGAAGAAAATAGGGAGTTTCCCTCCCTCGTGATTTAGCAACAGTGCAAAGCATTTCGGCAAATCCTCTCTCTCTCTCTCCCGCCAAATCCGGCATCCAATTATCGATCTCCTTTTACCCAACGTGCAGAGTAGTACCCTAGTAGTATACAGCTGCGGTGATTCAGCACGAAAGAAAAACACACACTCCCCCCCACTAACAGCATATTTTTCTTTTCAAAAGAAAAAAGGGAAAATTGTCCATCTTTAAAAGTCTTCCAGCATCCTTCCTCGTCAAAGTTTTTGAGGTTGGCTTTTAGCCACGGAAGCATTGGGCCCGTGGCTTTTGTTCGCTTCCGCATGGGTGCGTGATGAGCCATAGAAAAGGGGGGAGGCTTGTCGGGGGAGTAACGAAAAAAGCCCTCTCTTCCACACCCCCATCGGTTGGCCTAGTTTTTCGTTCGTTCCCTTTTTTTTTATTCCCTCCCGGGCCTATGTGTACATATACATACGCGGGATTTCCACTCGGTATCGATCCTTGGACCTAAGCCAACAAAGCCGTCGGGTCGTGTCTGTCCGTCTCGTCAAATGAAAAGTAATTGTTCCCTTTTTTTCCTTGGGATCCCTTCAATGGGTAGCTAGCTGCGTCCTTCCCTGTCCAACTCTTTAGATTGAATGGGCGGCGGCCCAGACTCTCCTAAAACATACACGCACGCACACACATGGGGCTTGTCACTTGATTGCGAGTGTCAGCCCATTGACCTACAACCAGTTCCCACCACCACTAGTCTTCATATCTTTTTCATTGTCACAGGTCTGCACTCGCGAAGGATTCCTCATGAAGCAGACGTCGTCGTTCCAGCGATGGCGGAGACGATACTTCAAACTCAAAGGGCGGACTCTTTACTATGCAAAGGATACCAAGGTATGCGTATACACATAATTTATCAATAATTTATCGAGCTCACAGCCGAAGACAAGACAGGGTCAGAAAAGACAGAGAGTGAGAGAGAAAGTGAAAAAAAAGGAAATCGATCTGCCCTCGATCCGGTTACCCGATCAACAACCACCAACAGCACATTCCTTTCACCGTGTGTCGCGCTTTCACTCCTTTTTGTTTTTCACGTTCTTTTATTTCTCTCTCTGTTTGTATCTGTTTTATTAATTCTCTTTATTATTCTTTTTTTTGCGTTGGAGAGTAACATGGTAGGGTGCCAGGAGCCATCGATCTGAATCCTTTTCTCTTTTGCTTTTTTTTTGCCTGGTTGTGTGTCGGCCACTCCTTTTTTGCGTAGTGCACGAAACGCCTGTTGTTGGTGTAACCCGTTGCACATCGACAACTGCCGGCCGAGAGTAGTAGTAGTAGTCTCTTATTGACAGGCGTACAGCCGGGGCTAGGGTCCTTGTTGTTGTCTGAACAAAATCGATAATACAATCTGGCAGGTGGTGGCGCCAACGGGCAAATCTCCATGCAGATCCATCGGAGAACATCAGCTCTTCTCGGGGGAGAAGATTGAAGTACCAGTCGTTTGATTTTCTTGTCACGGCCTATTGCAGTAGAACTCCATTTTTAAAAAAAGGGAAATAAAGTCGTCGTCGATGATGACGGCGATATCGATTGTAACAGTTTTGTCCTACACTCTGGTGAAGCAGCAGCACCCGCCGTTTTGATTTTGTTCGAATTGCTTTCTGACAGTTGATTTACCGATTGAGTCTTTGGCTCTTTCTTCGTCGTCGTCGTCGTCGTGGGATCCGATCTCAGAGGATCAACGAATGCCCAAAATAGGATTGCCTATACCGATCCTATTCAAATCCCGTACGTTTCTCCTCCTCCTCCGAGTGTGTGTGTGTGTGTGTGTTCGTGTGCCGTCGATGTTGATGAATATTCCCGGAGTAAATAGAAGAGTCTCAATTTCGAAGAGGTGTAGGCGAGTGACGTCTTTCTTCTTACCTATCCCGAAAGGTACACACACACGACGGAGGTAAAATGTCTCTCTCTCTCCTCATCTCCATGCTCAATATCGTTAGCGTTTGCCACCGCCGCCTAGTCTATTCTGGGTTCCCCCCTTAAACTTTCTGTTCTTCTCTCGATGAAATTGGCATTTTCTCGGCGGAGTTCATCGGACGTTATTGCGATCAAAAGGGAAGAGATCACAAGAAGCAAAGAGAGAGAGAGGTTAGATGATTGGTGGCCTCCAAAGAACAAACAAACGGGAGAGGGGCATTAGTAACAAAGTTGAGCTTTCATCAAGAAATACTGCTTTTTGGCTGCTGGCTTATTATTGCTGCTGCTGCTGCTGCTACCCATCACAGCTTTTCGGGTCTCTTCATTTTCTTTTTCTTTTTTGACCGGGTCGACCCCTGTGTTTTTGATGTTCTAGTCCCGAGCGCTGCGGCGCTGATTGACGACGTTATTAGGTCTTGTAGCAACAGAAGCGGGCACACAAGGGACTTCTTCTTCTTTCTGGGGCCTCGGTGTGCTATTAGCGTTTCGGTGATGAATCTTCCGACCGTCAAAGGTCATCCCTTCTTGTGTATATCTCTTCTGTTGGAGAAAAAAGAATAATAATTTAATTTTGACTTTCTCCCGGTTATTTTCTACCTTTTGAAGAGAAAGCGATCGATCGACTCGGCTCCTATACTTTTCCATTTCCTCCCGACTGGCGTGTGTGCTGCACAGTTTTCTGTCTGTGTGTTTGCAAAATGCATTTCAGCTGTGTAGTAGGGATGACGTTCAGACCATCGATTCAACTTGGGCCCCCCTTTTCTTTATTTTTCCTTGTTGACATTTGAAGACAAGCGATAGAATTTTATTTTTTCTCCCCCTTTTATTGTTTGTATACACTTTACTCGTTTCCTTCTTTTCGCTTTCTTGCCAGTTTGGATATAGATATAGACGCGCTGGGTCATCATAAAGAAAAAGGGGTCGTTGCGTATCGCGCAATTTGTTTGCCCTTTATCTTACGTATATCATATATAGACCGTTTGTAGTAGCAGCAGCAGTAGCACTAGCTCCTGGGGCCTTCCACTTATCCCAAAACACAATTGGCCCGGCCAAAAAGGGGATCCATTGCTCACTAGAGAAATGTCCATCAAAGAGAAAGTAATCGGCAAACTTGTGCGATCCGCCTCATCACAGCGTTGTATTGTCTCTATATTAAGTTTAGATGTGTGCGGGAGGGTTCCGTGAATTCATGCCCACTAGTCTTAGTCATCTAAATGTCTGTAGAGCTGAAGATGAGAGTGGCAGCGGCGGGCTGAGCGCTGCTGCTGCTGCAATTGAACACGCGCACATTTCGCCACTCTCCCCATGTCTGGTGCTCTCAACTGTTGATGGCTCTTTGGCGCCCCCGTGCTCATCATCTTGCCATTTGAGAAAAAAAAAGCTTCTTTTGGTCTCTCTTCTCTCAGCTCCTCTTTTTCTTGGCCTTTTGTGTCGTGCCTTCCCAGGAGGGCCGGCTCCGGCTCCTAAGATCGATGTTCCGCTGGCGCTATACGTATACGTCGTAGCCGCAGTTTTGCGAGTCGGTCGGTTGTATTACAGCCCCCAGAGCTCGTCTCGCTCTCTCGCTTTCAATTTCACTCGACTTGGGTCTTAATTGGCTGGTTGGCTGGAGCTCCTTGCAATCAAACGGATATGGGACGCTCGACGGAGTGAGAAGAAGAAGAGCAAACACGCAAAAGATAATATATAACAGGTGCTGGGACTATGGTCGTCGGTAGCCCTGGCTATATAGCTAGTGCTAAGGTTCGGCGCCATTAGTGAAATTCAATATTTAACTCTGGGGACGGCTCCTATGGCAACGCCGGCCTTTTTCTTACTCCTAGAAATTCTCATTGAATTGTTATAATATTTTCTGTCTCTCTCTCTCCTCTGCATTGTCTGTCTGTTTCGACTCTGCAGTGCGCTCGCCACTTTGTGTGTGTGTGTGCAAGTCCCCCTTTATCTTCGGCCCTCTTCGGCTCCCGTCTCGGTTATATGTGCGTGTGTATCGATCGACCAATTATCCAGCTCCTTGGGGCTCCTCTCTGCTCCTCTTCTCTGGTTTTTTTATTTTATTTTGAAGACGAACAAGCATCCCAGCTCGGGAGTAGTAGTAGTACTATTTTGAGTGAAAACACACACACACACACAGAGGGGAGAAACAGCCATAGAAAAGACGAACACACTTTGGGAGCTTGGACTTGTTCTCCATCCGCAGCACCGACGCTTCTGCTGTGCTCTCCGCTGTTAAAAGAACATCTAAAACTAATCGACAATAGATTGTTCCACGTTTTCTGTACCACGACACACTTGGGTGTCTTTTTCGGCCATTGTTTTGCTTTTTTGAGGGAACAAGGGACGGATTAAATAGTTGTCGAATAATAGTTGCTCCATTTGCTCACGCTCGACATCGTCGATGGAAGGCGCCAGAGTTCTTCAGAGCTCCTGGAAAACTTTTAGATTCCTCCTAGGAAGTCGGTGATATCAAGAAACGATATAGTCGGTCCCGATAACTTTTTCTTTCTTTTCCTTTCAGAGTTTTTGATGGTCAATGTATTTAGCTGTAGCTCCCCTTTACTTTACTATGTGTTGTGTACGTGTCTCGTCGGATTGTCATGCGCCGTAAGATGGATTTCGGTCGGGTTGGGGGGAAGGGAGGGGGATTCACGCCGAAGTATAAACAGGGGTTGGTTGGAGGGAATGTACCCGCAGTCGCTACTAATTCGTCAGTCACGATCGAAACGGCCGTTCGATAACGTCGTCGTCTTCGCCGCCGCCGCTCACTCCGCCTCCCCACCGTCGTGAGGGGAAAACGAATCCCCCTTCACAGGAGGGTTTTCCCGTGATTGACGGATTGGCCGAAATTTCCCAACAGATTTGTTTTTGGTTTTTTTGTTTTAATGGAGGGACACTACTTTCTCGTTCGTGTGTTTCTTGGGTAATTCAAACATTTGAAAAGGGCGGGAAACCTTGAAAAAACTAACAAACAGAAAAATTCATCGCAGCCAAATTTCAGCCATCACGGCTCAATTCATCAGAGTAGACCAGGTTTGACACATTCAGTTTCATTGAATATTCAAATCACTGTTTCTTTTGTTTTTCTATCTCTTTTTTATTCCACTTCTTTTTTTAAACTTCGCTCGAAAAAAAAAATGAAAAAAATTGCGTGAGAAATGTAATCCGTTATTTGATCACGAACTAATGGAAATTCACGATCGTGTTAGATTGTGAATTACACATGAAAGTAAGCTGCTTATGTCACCCATCAAGGTCTCTTTCTCTTTTTTTCGTCCCTTTAATTCCTTTTTCTACCTGGAAAACACGTTTTGTGTCTATACAACGTACCCGGAATCGATCCTATTTTATTTCTTTCCCGCTCCTGTCTGGGGTTATCAATATTTTGTTTATTCTTCCCCCCTCAAAAAAAAGGAGAAAAACAAAATGAGAAAAAAATTTTTTCTTCTGACTATTTGCGAGCCTTTTTTGTTTGTTAAGATCTAGCTCGGTAAATAAATATTGCCGGGGAGATTGACGTCACACTCGGCGGTGGTTAGATCACAAGAGAGAGAGGCCCGGAGGAGGAGGAGGAGGATGCGGGAGGAGTCTTAAGGGAAGGGGGGAAGTGATTCGCAGGTGCGTTCTGACGACCCGCTTTACTTCGACATCTAATGGAAAGCAACCACTTTGGAGCTTCGGATACTGCACTGTATTTTCTCTCTACCGCCGCTGGTCCCGTGTTATTTTATTATCTCTTTTTTTTTGTTATCTACAAAAGAACTAAAGAAGAAAATCCCGTTGCTTCCCGTGGGGATATCCGCATTCGCGTCGTTTGCCATTCGAGTTCCAATCACTCTCTCCTTCCCATCTTTCCCTTTTTTTTTACTTGATGTAGAGAAAACAAGGCGGATGGAAAGCACAGCGGGGATTTACGTGTAATCGAGGGAAAAGGAGATTGCCAAAGATAAAAGAATATAAGATGGAAGAAGGAGGAGGAAAAAGATAAAAGACAAACAAATAACAAGAACGATATTGACGTCGTCAAGAGCCGCTTCCCCCCTCTTACTGATTTGAATTCGGTTTTCATTTCGAGCTCTTTTATATCTGTTGAATCTCTTTCTTCTCGGGATGGAATCGTCCAGGTGAATTCACTGAATTCATTTCAACCAGACCCGCTGACCTTTTTTTTTCTTGTTTTATATTTTGTGTTTCCCCGGTGCTCATCTCCAAAATAGAACGCCTAGCGGAAATCATGTCGTTAACATCGACGACTGGGCGGAGGAGGCGATCAGCCCAGTCGTGCGGATTATGACATTGCCTAGCTATAAAACGAACCTGCAGGTTGAATCGTACTCTATACTTGGATGGTGTTTCCCTGTCGACCGTCTCTTTCCCATTCATCTCTGATTCGCTTCTCAATTTGTCCTATCTCCAATCGACTTCCTTGTGGCGCCCCGTGAATTTTGAATCAAAATTACTTATAGCGAACGCCATAGGAGCAGATGGGAGTCATTCTCGGAAATGTCTGGCTGTGCAGAAAAAAAACATCACCCCCTGTATAACCCGTCTAATGTAACCATAGCGGCCCATGACCCGTCTAACAAGTCAATAAACAATAGGCCGCAGAACGTCAAAAATGGGCAAATGCCAAGAAAAAAGCTAAGAAGGAGCTCTCTAGGAGGAGGCCTGGTGTTTGGTTGGTGGCAGATAAGAGAGAGCCATGCTATGGTTATAGGAACCTCACGAAATTGAATGTCAAGCCAAGCCCCAGTCGGTAATAACTTGAGTGTGTTGCCCTAATGTGCTCCTGTGGTGTGTGTGTGTGTGTGTATAAATACATGTCCCTAGCCGGGAAGGAGGCACGCACTACGTACGTATACGCCACCCCTTTACGAGATCCTTCTCCAGTTTCTGGTCTCGTATATATACAGATGATGATGATGGGTGGGAGAGAGCCTGCGTGTTCCAGGCCAGCAGATTCGTGATGGGCCAGGAGCATCTCCCGTATTAATGTCTTGAAAAGGGAGAAAAGAAAAGAAAAAAAAGGAAAGTCTGGTGCAAAAGAAAATGGATCCTTTTTCTTTTCCTGCCGAGATCAAAGGCAGCTCCAAGAGCAGCAGCAACCCTCTTGTGGTGGCTCCTTGTCGTACTTGTCTCCCCACTACTCGTCTCTTTTGATGTAGCGTTACTTGAACCCCCCTCCTTCTCCTTGTAGACTTGTTCGTCCAGTAAGAAGCTACACAGAGAGACTGGCTTTGGTAATAGTAGCAATCATTAAATAATAATCATCAAGACCCTAACCCTCTTTCTCGGCTCCTGATGTGTGTCTTATATATCCCATCTCTACCCGACTACGTCAGCCACCGATTCGTGACTGTTTCTATTCAATCGATGGAAAGGTGAAGACGTGAAAGGGGAAGGAAAAAAACAGAAAGAAACTTGGCCGGAATCGTCTGACTGAAAATGTTGGGCGGTTCATTTCACGCTCAGTTGAAGCTTTAAATTTTGTTCCCCCCACCAGCGACCAGCCAACTTTGATGGCTGTTATCTCTCTCTCTCGCTCATCGCCTTTCACGCTATAGGCAACTCTACTGCCAGGGTGGTCTCCGGGATTTCCTATCTTTTGGGGTTTTTTGCGCACACGGAATCCCGCAATTCCAGTTTTATTCTTTTTTCTTCTTACCACGAACGAAATAGGAGCCGCTCATTTCTCATGGCTAGGATCCCGGGGGCTGCCTTGTGAAGCGCCGGGATTGCATAGTACGGTACGTTTAGATTGGGCCTAGCAACTGGCGTCTAACTACCCCAGTAATGGGTCATTGCAGCTCGTTAGGATTTTCCTCGCCTTCCACATCCACCCACTCCTCCCCCCCCCCTGGGTTTGAGTTGCACCTCTGGGAAACTTCTGGGCGCAAATGGCCATAGGCGACGTCTCTCTCTCTCTCCCGTCTGAATCTTGCATCATTGCCGATTAATATGTAACTAGATAATTACACGGTCGCCGGTCCCGGACCCCCCACGCTTTAGCTGTTTGATGCTGTTGGACTCGACTCAACTCTGTGTCACACATATCCACGACGAAAGCAGCGAAGAGAAACTTTTACAGCAAATTTTGTCCAGGTGGCAAATGCCGTCCCCGTTTCCCATCGTCAATAACTAATGACTTCATTAGCGGTCCGGTTTGATGACGGAGATTTTAACTCGTCAAGCGAAACGAAATCTCAACTTTATCCCGACCCTTTTCAGATATTTTTGAATGGATGAAATCCTCCCATGAAAAATTTACCTCAAGAATTAAATTTTAATCATTGAATTTCTGTTTTACTTTTCTTGGAAATACAGTCTGTGATCTTCGACGAGATCAGCCTTCCTGATTTGAGCGTTGCCGAGTGCAGCATCAAGAACGCCAACCATAGCTTCCAGGTAAGACGATATTATAGTAAGAGTTACATTTCTAATGATAGTACTACTCCCGTTTTTCTTCCATCCATCCATCCGTCTTCCTTTTACCTCCTCTACGATTTTTTTTTTCTTTTACGTATATACATGTGTTGTGTGTGTGTGTGTGTGTTCCGGCTCTATATACGCAGCTCAGGACCCTGGCTATGGGGCTATTTCCGTCCCGTTGCGCACTCCAGCCCCCCGACCATTGCAGTAATAGTTATAGGACAAGCCCAAATCCGTTCGAAAACGGGAGGAATACGCGCTCCACCTCATCGGCCTGTCTCTCTGTGTTTGTGTCTTGTATCAATGCGTTTTTTTTTCCTTATATAATAGGCAAAGCCAAGCGAAAATGTAGAAAAGGAACAGCAAGGAAGAGCCAAAAAGCCTCTTTTCATTTCTCGGAATCAAGTCGATCCTGCCGAACTTTCTATGTACAAGGACCCCGAACATTTTCTGCCTCTTTTGGCCCTTTTGTGTTTGCCCCAACTTTTTCATAACGTTTTGTGTCTGTGTATATGTGATGGGCTTTGGCATTTTTCGAAGAAAAACGGAGGGAGCGAATGGGAGTGACTTGTCGAGTTTATCGACTCGTTGGAGCGTTTCGCTTTGGCGACTTCCCACGACATCCGCACAAATTTCCTCTCCGCTTCGTTCAAAACCGTTTCCATCTTTTCTCTTGTCTTCCAGTCGAATTGTTGGGTCTTTTTTTCAGCCTGACGTAACTTGTCTAACACGACCTCGTTTAAATGGAAAGGATCTAGTCGTCCTACTATTTTTACTACTACTAGTAAATCCTCCCTACAAGTAGGCGGGGTTTATTCATTATTCACCAATAGGTTAGGGGGGTCAGAATAAAGCGGCTGAAAATGAGAAAATCCCTGTGACGGTTGACACTATTGCGTCAGTCGGGAAAGAATCGATTCGCCCTGTCCCCTATAGTCGATCCCGCCCCCACATGTTATCCTATAACCTTCCCTCTTGTGTGTGTGTGTGTGCGTGTGATAAAAACTTGTGATCTAATTCTTTTCCCTTTTCTTCGTGCATTATTTCCCTCTACCTCGCCCGCGCGATTGGCTGGTGCCTCGATCCTGGAACCATTCGCCATGAAATTGGTCCGACGACGACGACGACGACACTTGAACATCAACAAACAACGAAATGACATGACGTCGTCGATGGCTTTTGGCGTCCATGTGAAAAATAAACAAAACAACCGTTTTTGTGTTTCACGTTACTACAAAATCCTCCACCCGATCCTTCCACCGAAAAAAACAAAAAAACGAATTAGGTCATCACTCCGTTCCGGTCGCTCGTCTTGTGCGCCGAATCCCGGCGAGAAATGGAAGAATGGATCACGGCGCTCAAGGCAGCCGCCAACAAGGAATATTACGATGTAAGTCTATTTTGTAATAATCTCTTTTTCTTTTCTCTCTCCCCCCCACCAATACTATCCGTCCTCGTCGACCACACTGACGACACCACCGACGGCCCTTTTTCTTTTTACATGGGTGTGCTCCTTCGTGTTAGCCGCACACTCACTTGAACGGGCCGAGGTGAAAAATGGGGTGTCCCTGTCGGACGGTTGTGTGGCATTCACGGCGACCGTGGAACGTGCCGCAATGCCCAGCCAAACTAATGGCCGAGGCATGGAAACATTCAACGCCGGAAGGCGGGGGGCCATTCCAGCAACCTATTTGAACGCTGTCGTTATATCGTGTCGCTACGTGTGTGTCTCTGTGTTTGACCGATGATGTCGACAAGGTTTTTCTTTTTTAGATTATTATTATTTATTTTTTTTTTCCTTTCACGTTTCTACTCTACCTCCCCCACGCCACCCGCGATTCTCATTCATTTATGCATTGCGTACACGTACTACTACAGAGCGCTGATCATCACGATTTCCTATCGGGCCGGCACAATTGGTACGCCACTTCACACGCCAGACCCACCTACTGCAACGTTTGCCGCGAAGCGCTTTCGGGTAAGATATACGATCGACCGTCTTTTTTTATCGATTTCAAAATCCAAAAGTTCAAATCTCCCCCGCGAAAACATTTTTTTTTAAATTTCCCGCTTAAAAATAAATCAAACGTAAAACGTAAAACAACACATTTTGAATTTAGCGCTAAAAACGTTAGAACCAATCAAACACAAAACCAATTTTGAATTTCGCGCTAAAAATGTTTGAATTGTATTTTAAAAAACAGGCGTGACATCACACGGGTTGAGCTGCGAGGTCTGCAAGTTCAAATCGCACAAGCGATGCGCCGTCAAAGCCATCAATAACTGCAAGTGGACGACACTGGCCAGCGTCGGCAAGGACATAATCGAAGATGACGAAGGAGTAAGAAATCCCCCTCCCTTTGACCTCCCTGTTGTTGTTTTGGTATTCTCAATTTCGTTTGATGTATTATGCAGAACATCGCCATGCCTCACCAGTGGATGGAGGGTAATCTGCCCGTCTCTGCCAAATGTTCCGTCTGCGACAAAACGTGCGGGTCGGTTCTTAGGTGAGTCCCGACTTTCCGTTTTGTTTTTCTTCCCCCATCGCTTTTCTGAGTAGGATCCTTAATCATTTGGCTGCTCCTTTTTTTTTCTGTTTGTTTCACGATGAGTGACGCGCAGACTGCAGGACTGGCGCTGCCTGTGGTGCCGGGCCATGGTTCACACGGCCTGCCGCCCACAGTACCCGGTGCGTTGCCCACTGGGCCCTTGCCGGGTCAGCATCGTCCCGCCCACGGCTCTCCACAGCGTCGGTGCGTATATATACACAACTCTCCAACACACTACGTTACTTTGAATGATGGAAGGCGAAAGTCCAAACAAAAGGGAAAACTCGGTCAAATACACACACGAACCCGGAGCTGGCGCAAAGCGGAGTCCCCCGTGCCCACGGGAATGTAGACAGAAAACACACACACACTGGGCCAGCAGCAGTAGCTTATGGTGACGACGCCCTTGATAGTAGAGAAGAAGAGTTTTTTGTTGTTGTGGGAGGGCGGAATATATAGTATCTGGGATATCGTGTTTCTTTGTTGAGAGCGAAACAACAACCAAAAAAGGAATGAGAACTCGTTTCGTCGTTAAGTGCGCGGGGAAATAAATTCATCACTGTCACTGGGGCAAGGAGGCAACCCGCTCCCGCTTGTCCTAAATACGTAAGACTTTCAGCCGGTATTGGCTCTCCTGGCCTTGTGGAGGTCGCCATGCACGTCAAAATCGAATTTGGGTTGGTGTAGAACAAGAAGAAAAAAGGAACAAACTGACATTGTGTGTGTGTTCAATATTTCATGTTTATGGATTTCTGATTCAATTTATTGAATTTCTTTTCTCTTTTTTCTTATTTCGTTATCGGATCACTCAGGCACGGACGAAGCTTGGGAGGCTGTGAGGCCGCAGGGCTGTTCTCCGCTCCTGGTCTTTGTCAATTCGAAATCGGGCGATAACCAAGGCGTCAAGTTCCTGCGACGTTTCAAACAGCTCCTCAATCCGGCTCAAGTGTTTGATCTGATGAACGGAGGGCCCGGTCTTGGGTGAGAAGGATTTTTCTTTTGGCACCCTTTAGGTTGTTGTTGTTGTTGTTGTTGATGAAAAGAAGCAAATGACGTCAAGAACTATATGATTTTCTTTTCTCCGCCCCTTTCAACCCGAGTTCTCAAATAACGTCGTTATTTCTTTTTTCTTTTTTGTGTGTGGCCTCCCGCTGTTTGTGTTCTGTTACCGACAGATTGAGGTTATTCCGGCACTTTGATCCATTCCGGATCCTGATTTGCAGCGGCGACGGATCTATTGGTTGGGTCCTTTCCGAAATCGACAAGCTCCATATGGATGTGAGTGCACTCGCTTGACTTTTTCCCCCTTTTCGGCTCCTCCTTGCGGCTCCTTGCGGCTCCTTGGGGCTCCTTGTTTGATTGCATAAAGTGATGACTGGACAAACACTGACAAAACATGAATGATTTTTCTTTTTTTTTTTTTCTTTTTCAATATTTGATGGCGTGGTGCAGAAGCAATGCCAGATTGGAGTGCTGCCACTGGGCACGGGCAACGATTTGGCACGAGTCATCGGCTGGGGCAGCGTTTGCGATGACGATGCCCATCTACCCCAGTTGCTGGAGCGCTACGAGAAAGCCTCTGTCAAAATGCTCGATAGGTGCGCCTCATCTTTCTTTTTTAAAATTCAAAAGAAATTCTCATCCGCCCCGGTGGATTAACAATTCGATGCAATTCCATTTTTTTTGTCCAGGTGGAGCATCTTCACCTCGGAGCGGAGCATGCCTTTACCCGCGGCCAAAGTCGTCCTGCCTTACGAGCCCATTACCGCCTTCGAGGATTCCATCGTCAGCCACCTGAGCAAGATCCTGCAATCGGACGAGCACACCATCGTCATCTCATCCGCCAAGTGAGTGACCAACTTTTCGATCGAAACAAAGCGGATGAATTATTTTGACTACGGTTTGTGATTTGTGTTTTGATTTGATTTGATTAAAAAAAGAATCCTTTGCGAGACAATCAAAGAATTTATTGGCAAAATGGCCGGCCTTCACACGTCGGATGACAATTCGTCGCTGGCAAGTGGAGACGAGTCCATTGCCCAAAAGTGCCGCATTCTCAACGAGAAGCTGGACCAGCTGCTTGGTACGCTGCACGAGGAAGCCTCGCCCGTCCACGCTGTCTCTCCCAGGGCCAGCGTCGACGAGGAAGACCCGCCCAATAACGTCGAATCTTCCGTACGTTTCCCCCTCCCCCCCTTGATCCCAAGTCGCCGATCGATCGGGTGCGTTTGAGTCCTTTCTAACAAAACCCGTTTCCTTTTGACTGTTCACAGCAGGAGCCTCCGGAAATCACCAAGAGCTCCAAGGAGGCCAAGGAGTCGCGGAACGAAGGCCGTGCAGCCCGTCAGAAAGGAGCGCGCAAAGTGGTGAGAGTTTGTTAATTAAAGAAAAACAAAAAAAAACCCATTCCGGAGTTGAAATAACATTTGTTGCCGGATGCGATGCAGAGAGCCAAGTTCAACCAACGGGAAGCCTTAATGTCGAGAGCCAACAGTTTGAAGAAGGCCGTCCGGCAGATCATCGAGCACGCCGAGAGGGCCCTGGACGAGCAGAACGGGATCCAGCCGTCGCGATCCATGCATTCGGCCAGCGCCAGCCAGACGTCGGGCTTGGTGAGCGGCGGGAGTGAAATCAAGTTGATTGTGACCCACCCGGACGGCGATTCGCCCATGTCGAACGAGATGATGATGAAGCAGAGTTCCGGCGCCCTGGCCAAATCACGGGCATCCGCCGCCGCCGCTGCCGCCATGCCCATGGCATTGCTGCAACTCTACAGCGCCATAGGCGGAGGAGACTCTTCCAGCGAGCCGTCGCCTTGTCCGTCGCCGATCCCCATGGCCCCGTCGCTGACCACCAACTTCCCGCTGCTCCCCACTTCGCCTATTCGCTACCCCAATCCGCCCGTCTTCTACCGGATGGCCACGCCCCCCAATACTCAGCCGCAGCGGCCGCGGAGCAGCTCCTCGTCACCCCGACCGCCTTCGGCCGGCCGCAATTGCTATGTCTCCCACCAGGAGTCGGCCGAGAGCGAAGGCGACGAGGATCGCTCGTCGGCCATGCTCAGCCTCCAGGCCAAATTGAACGCCATCTCGCCGGTGCCCGACGCCTCCGAGACGAGGACGTCGTGCGAATTCGATTACTCTGCCCTGGCCTTGCCCGTCCCGCTGGAATTCGCCGACACTGACAGTTTGCAGGACGTGCCCATCGACGTCTTTGATGAAGAGACGGAATCCCGCGACAATGTTGCCAGTAAGTGAACGACTCCTCCCCAATTCTTTTTTTTTATTTCATCCGGTAATGGATCCATCCATTCTTTTTGTCCGTCAGATATGGAGCTGGATGAAGAGCCGGCCGAAGTCGAGGTGAAGCCCATATTGCGGTCGCTGCAGCAAGTCAACATCAGCGTCGTTGTGGAACCTCCTTCCAGTGAGGACAGCAGCCAGGCCAGGCCGGCTAAGGAGGAAGCGGATGAAAACGCTGCCGCTTCACCGGCGGAAGACACGCGAACGAGGGTCGATCGAGAGCGAGAAATGGAAGAAGAGGAAGACCTAGACCAAGTGGAAGAGGAAACAGCTTTGGAGACGGCCGCCATCGCCCGACTGGGCGAACGGATCGTCGAAGGAGCCGAGGAGCCCGTCGTCGAGCGGACCAACTCGGCAGCTGCCGCACGAGGTACTGGGACTCATTTCAATTTTCTTGACAAAAACAAACATTTCCCAGTCATTACGCACACAACGTGACGGAAGACGAAACACACCAATTAGACGACGAATCGGGAATCCGGATTCCTAATCCAACTCCTTCCGTCTTTAGTCAAACTTTGACCCGATAACAACAATTCGAAATCTCCCACCTGATTGTGTAACGGTTCGCATGTTTAGTTGTCGTCGGCTTTATTTGGTTTCCCGAATTCTCGATGGATAGAAAAAACCTGACTGTTCCTTGTATATTTTCCATCCGGTACAAAAGTAATCGAAAGAAAATCCTTTCACGCTTTAATTCTACCTGGGAATGTCTGGTGTCTTTGGTGTCTTGTAACTTGTCGGTGTTTTTGTCTCTTATCTTTTTATTTCTAGAATGTTAACACCCTTTTTTAATTTAATTTAAAAAAGAGTCTAAACTTACACACCGTAACATTAAACGAAAGAAAGAAAAAAACCAATCCCTTTTGTTTCTCCAAATCTTCCATTTGTCTCTTTTTGTTTTCTCCTCAACTGGGTATTTCTTGCTGTTTGGAATCCTGTTTTCGAAGCCGACATACGTGCTAGGAGGCATGCACAGACCACCTCTCTTACCACCTTACCACCACCACAATCACCACAATCACCACCACCGAACCTCCTGGTCACCACCTCTCGTTCACCTACACCCACTAGTAGACTCACACCGACACGACCGAGTGGTTCGCTGTTGTGTCACGAGACCGAACCGACGGTTTCACCCTGGCTGACTGCGACACGGGCAACGGGCAGCAGCGGTGACGTGCCCGACAGTTTGGCCAAGTCTCGGCTGCTTGTGCCCGTGTCGCCAGCCACGTCGTCAACACTTCAACCTTCTCCGACAGCGTCGCGGAGGATTTCGAGCGGATCCACTTTGCTGGCCTCCTCGGCCGCCGGCTCCATTGATTCCGCGGCTGGCACGG
Source organism: Daphnia pulicaria (assembly GCF_021234035.1). Classification (NCBI taxonomy): domain Eukaryota; kingdom Metazoa; phylum Arthropoda; class Branchiopoda; order Diplostraca; family Daphniidae; genus Daphnia; species Daphnia pulicaria. The sequence continues at coordinate 3,211,935 of NC_060924.1, forward strand.
CGTGCGGAGCGTCGGTTCACGCTTCATTGGCTTCCATCTTGTCCTCTGCAGACAGCCACAACCAGCCGTCGAGTCAGCACCACCATCACGGCCAGCGGGCGCCCAGTCCGGACGAGTCGACCGTCGACGGCCAACACCACTCGGGCAGAGAGAGGGAGGCCATCAGCTCCGGCGCTGCCGCCGTTAAGAAACGGAAAATGCCCATCATCAACCCACTCGTTACCCTTCCTATGTGGCCTAGTAAGCTTTAACATTTTCCGGGGGGGTGTTTGCCTGACGCTGGCAAGAGAAACTTACTTTGATCTTATTCCTTTTTTCTTAAATACCTTCCGGCTTCCTTTCAACTTCCTTCTCCTTCTCTCAAACTGCACACTCTTCCGACTATTTGATTCTCAATTGTTTTGGGGGACTTCAACTTTCTCTTCTTCTACTTCTTCTTTTGAAACGTAAAACATTGAACAGCGCCAACGCATTGCGATTCATTGATAATGCTTCCGGCTTCCGGAATTAATGACCTTTTAGCCGGCCAATTTTTCCTTTTGGCTTTTTCCTGTTTAATGAATATTTAATGTCTTCATTTGCCAGACGTGGAAACGGGCGGATTAATCAGTAAAGTGCTCCTGGCCAATGCCGACGCCCTTTGCGCCGCCGTCTCTCCTCTGATGGATGTCGAGGAAGATCCGGCGTAAGTTGTTTATATTTTCCAAATTATTGTTCCCCGTCGTCGACTCGACTAATTCAATTATCGATTATCTGACGTCTATATTCGTCGACGACGGTTGGCACTTGCAGGGACATGATGGATGAAAAATGCGTGATGAATTCCTATTTCGGGATCGGGATCGACGCCAAAATTACGTTGGATTTCCACATGAAGCGCGAAGAGCATCCGGAGAAGTGCCGATCGAGGGCGCGCAACTACATGTGGTACGGAGTCCTTGGCAGCAAAGAATGGCTCCAGGTGAGTGTCTGACTGCTGGAATTGGGTTCTCTCTCCGCTCACTCCGTGACGTCTGTCGGTCGTGATGTTGCATGTCGACAATTGTGATTGTGTGACTTTCTCATTTTTTTTTTGATTGATTGAATTACAGAAAACCTACAAGAATTTGGAACAGCGGGTTCTCTTGGAATGTGATGGTACCCGGATACCTTTGCCCAGCCTGCAAGGCATCGTCGTGCTCAACATCCCGAGGTAGATTCCGCTATCTATTTGAATCGATTTTTAAATCAATTCCGTTTTTCATTTCTTTTCTCTTTTCTCTTGTTTTTAGTTTTATGGGTGGAACCAATTTTTGGGGAGGTAACAAGGAGGACGACTGTTTCATCGCTCCCAGCTTCGACGATCGAGTCCTGGAGGTGGTGGCCGTTTTCGGATCGGTTCAGATGGCCGCCTCACGGATCATCAATCTTCAACACCACAGGATCGCCCAGTGCCACTCTGTCAAGATCACCATTCTGGGCGATGAGGGCGTGCCCGTCCAGGTGGACGGCGAGGCCTGGCTCCAGCCGCCCGGACTCATCCGCATCGTCCACAAGAATCGCATGCAGATGCTCTGCCGCAACAGGGTATTTTGATTGATCGATTAACCAAACCATATTGTTAATCCCCCCATGTGTTGTCCAGGCCCTGGAACGATCGCTGGAAGCTTGGCAAGAGAAACAGCAGCGATATCAACTGGTTGCCGGTCACAAGATGTTGCACGGCACTTCACTTAGCGACGACGAGAATCACGTACTTATTACCTTCCTCGAAGCTACCACAGCTCTAGTCAGGTGAGTTTTAAAAAAGATTTAAGTGTTAGACATTAAAACGGTTCGTTCACTGAATTATTTCGTTGATTGTTGGTTGGTAGGTACGTCCGGTTGTTGGCCATCAGTCAACCGGATTTGGACCAGGAGCTGTACAGCCTTGCTACTCAAGCCTCGACGATGCTGGACAAGATGCATCCGGGTGGCAAAATCATCGAAGGAGTAAGATTTAGTTTTTATTTAATTTTAATTGAAATGGATCGATGATTGTCTATTGTGGTTTTCTACAGCCGAGTTTGCGCCTTCACCTGACCGACTTGGTGAATGTCGTCCGCCAACTTCACTTGGAAACGGATCACTTCCTCAAAGAGAGAGCTGCCCTTTACGTGAGTTCCGATCCTTTTCGATCGATTGGGTGCCGGGCAACTAATGGATGTTTTTGATCTGGCAGAACTTGCGGCCCAACCAGGAAAAGAAATTGGCTTCTTCGTTGTCGCACGTGGTCTGCGAGCTGCGCAAATGCACCGACATCAACGGCCTGGTGCACTTTATCACGTCGGAAGAAGTAGGCTCCAATTCCTCTTCACCCACTCCGTCTTCTTCGTCCTCTTCCACTCCGCCCAGCCCTGCTCCCACCAACAAGAGCAAATTGCCCAAACCTATCCGACCCTGCTGGCCCTAAAACGAATAGATCCTTTCACCCTTCATCACTAACCCTCTCATTTCATCATCATCACCTTCATTAGATTTAACATGAAATCAAACGCTCATTTCATTTCCATCCATCGCTAACCACAAACATTTAATAATCCTAAAACGAAACTAAAATCTAGAAAGCCTTTTGCATGGCGTGTTAATACTTTGCACTAATGAAACTCACACCGGTTTTGGTCTTTTTTGCCCATCCAATTTTTTTTTTGTCTCATTTTTTTTATCAAACAGATGTCGGAGAAGAAATCGCGAGCCGTCAAGTCTAGCGGTGGGGGTGGTGGTGGTGGCGGCGTCACCGGAAGTCATAGTGGTGGTGGTGGTAACAGTAGTGGTGGTGGTGGTGGTAGTAGCTTGTTCCGACTCAAATTCCGCCGACCGGCCGAATCTCGCTCCCGTTCGGCCAGTCAGGGTCACCGGCACTCGGATATGGGATCCTCTGAAAGCGGAGTCAGCGCTAGCGGAGGCAGTTCCGGCGGTGGTGGCGGCCGAAGCGCCGGGCCGGTCAATGCGTCCTCATCGGTCGATCTGAGCCTCAACGTCCACCTGTGGGGCAACGGCGAAGTGGCCGTTTGGCTGGAATCCCTCCAGTTGGACGAGTACCGCGACGACTTTATCCGGCACGACATCCGCGGCTCGGAGCTACTCACCTTGGAGCGACGCGATCTGAAAGAGTTGGGCATCCACAAAGTCGGCCACATCAAGCGCATCCAGCAGGCCATTTTGGAGATCAAAGAGAATGCCCGGTTATCTCATCAATCCTCTTAAACACAACACACAACAAAAAAAGTATGTCTCTCCTCCTCCTCCTCATCTCTTATTATTCCCGCGCGCCTATTTTTTACCCAAAACAAAAATGGTGGGGAATGATTCCGGTCTCAGCATTCCTTCCATCTTTCATCTTCCTTCATCTTCTTCTTCTTGTATCCTGAATATCGGCGAAGTAATTGGGACCACACGGCAGAGAAATGTTTCCTTTTCTTCCTTTTTTTAAATGAAATCGGACAGGAAAAAACACAAATTTAATAAGAAACATCCGCGGCACATATCGGGCAAATCCTGGAACACGGAAGTGACATCGTTATATGCAAATCAGCAATCTCTCATCTTTTTTTCTTAAAAACAAACGCAAAAATCTGGCAATGATTGTATCTCTCTTTTCTTTCACGTTTGTAAACCCGACTGTTTTTTTTTGTACGTGTGACGTGACTTTTGATTTAGTTGAGTAGGAAATTTAATATTCCATGAATTCGTTAACTCCGATTATGTTGGACTAACCCTTTTGATGCGTGAAATGTACTTTTGATACCGGAATGACTTATTGCGTAATCTTCTCACGCTGTTTTTTTTCTTCCGGTTGTCGACGAAAGTTGCCTCGTTTTATTTTTTGACCACGCAATGGAGGGGGGAAAAGAAATGACAGCTGCTATTCCAAAACCGTTTTTTTGTGTTTCGTATTGATGAAAAAACAAAACAAAACAAGACAGAAAAACTGCAAACCAATTTCTAAGTTCTTGACCTCCGTCACGCCGAAAGCCTCCCCATGTTGAGGGAGACGCCGAGCGTCGCCGAGTCGAGAGAGACTCTACTGAACTCGTAAATATGCATCATATGAGAAATGATTTCGTTTTTTTTTTTCTTCTTCTCCGTCGTGTCTTTTTTTATTGTCTGTATGAAACAATTCAAATTTCATAATGCGCGATATGCTTTTGTTGTTGTTGTTGATTTCCCGTCGACGTCCCGCCTTTCTTCGTCGTGACTTTTTTTTTAAGTGTTATACATTTTCCCTACTGTGTTCATGCTGTGTCCATCTTAATACTATATATCTACGGTGTCCCCCACGGTTACATTACTATTACTACTGCTCTGTGTGTGTGTGTGTGAGTGTGCTGTGCCTCCATCAACTAATGACTTTTTATGTTTGGGGTTTTATTTTAAGTTGTGCACGAAGGTGTTGAACCGCTTTTGGGTTTTTATTTTTCAAAAACTTCACAAGAAAACGCTATGCAAAGAGTTGCGCCGTGTTTGTCGTGCAACATTTTCGCGTGTCATTTCTTTCAAAGGGGGGGGGGGGGAGTTATAGGTTCGGTTTATTGTTGTACTGTCGGGGGAAATGGAGAACAATTGGTGTGTCTATTCTTCTCTGTTTTCCCACTCAGTTCATTGACTTATCTTCCTTGTTCTGAAACTTCCATAATCTCCAGCAATGACGTGCGGACCATTTATCCAATTTGATGTCATTTCTTTGAACCTTTTTTTTTAAACCCCAATCAGCCGTTTCGTGGTTTTGATATCACTTATTATCTTTTAATGATTGTTTCTTTTTTTTAAATCCCAATTAATATGAGAAAAAAACTACACGGGGATCAAAAAGAAAGTGACAGAATTCGTTGGGAATTTCGATTAGAGACAATTGTTTTGTTGCTACTGAGATGTGAGAAATAATTGTGTTGCTGTGTATAGGGAAACGCGATCTTTTTTCGATCAATTTTGTGCTTCATTATTTCACCCCTCAAAAAGTATGTCCCGATGTTTTTGTATTAGATAGGAGTTAACCAGCCGCTGGTGAAGCCCGTGCGCAGGTGGTTTGGTTTCCTTGTTTTTTTAAATTGAATTTTCTATGATTTCATTTTTATTAAATTTTTTTTTTTGAGGAAGGAGGGGGTCCAATTCAGGATGCAAATTGCAGAATAACTAATTTGTTATGTACAGCATTGGTATCGTATGTCTTTAACTTCCCTTCCGGCTTTTTCGTGGAATCATTCAGATTATTCCTATCAACATTTTTGCCTTCCTTGGTTCATTTGTACTCTCCACCTTTATCGACCTATCATATTATTATTATTACTATACATACATGCATACAACGGCCTCCAAAAAAAACAACAATACTATTTATTGTGAATTTCTTTGTACCTCGTGTCTTTTTGATACTTATTACAATTCTCAAGAAATCATTTTGATAGTATTTCTGTTTGATAACGATTGCATCATTTTATAAGTATTTAGTGAGTATTTATATAAGTATTTAGTGAGTATCTCGGGACTTCGCAGGTCACCAACGAAGACAGCACGTTTACTAACATTTACCTCCTTTCGCAGTGGGACAGAAATCTACGACTCCAGCACGTTTGTCTGTTGTTCTTGGAGTTGTTTCTTCGAAAATTGCTATCAATCTTAGTTCAAACACCCTGCACCAAAGCCCTAAGCGTCCATGCAACTCAAGGACGAGTCTAATTTCCAAGTTCTGACAGGATTGCAAACATTGTCTTTGACAGAGAGCTGAACAAACAACAGTTGCCAGGATTCAGCTGCTTTTTGAACTACTGGAATCGACCACAGGTAAATTTTATTACTTTCAAAATTGACAGACTAAATTTTAATATTCACGCTCTACTTATCAAAACTTGTTAGCTAAATCGGGAGATGATGGGTTTCCGATCGCCTCTTCTTAAACCTTTTAAAGTCGGTTTGAATGCGTTGGTTTATTCCTTTCGTCTCACAACCGGACCTACTAAGCACCTGTCGAAATTGAATCAAGTTCAGCACCAATCAAAGTCTTTGGTGACTACTAGCGTCATTACTGCTCCATCGTCGTTGAAAAAGATAGAAAAGCACATCGTTTACTCCCGCCACGCAGATTGTTACCTCCACAATCAAACGGTGGTGCAGCGATTCTTCGAACGAGCTTCTTTATGGCCCAATCTTACAGCTTTGGTAAGGCCATCCATGTACCCCAATCCTTCGAAGCGAAGTTGAGTGTTTCTAATTCTAAATGCCCCCCACCGGTTAGTAAGGTTATCACTTTTGACTGTGTTAATATTTAAGCTAATTAATTGTTGCAGGAATGTGGGCTCACAGGACGGAAGTACTCTTATGACAAGGTACGTGAATTGGTCCGCCGTTTCGGCAGTGCTCTAGTTCGGATGGGTTTTAAGAAAGGTGAAGTATTCGGAATGATTCTTCCGAATCTTCCGGAATTTCCAATTGTTTTACTCGGAGCGGCTGGCATTGGAATGCCAGTTACCACCGTGAATCCTACTTACACCGTCGAAGAAGTTGCGCGCCAATTGAAAAATTCAAATACCACCGTCGTCGTGACCATTCCGCAATTGACGGGAACACTCCGCCAAGTGGCTCAACTGTGCCCGGAATTACGTCGTCTTATTGTCCTGGGAAATCCTGAAGAAGGTTTCACTTCCATTTGGGAAATGTTGCAGGATTCCGGTGACCTTTTCGACGAGAACATAAAGGTTTATAAAAGACAGTTTATGTACTTTGGAGCTAACAAAGGTAAATTTCCTCTGACAGATTGATCCTTCGATGGACACATTTGTGTTACCCTATTCAAGGTATTTTTTTAAAATAATTTCCATAAAACACCAGTCATTAAACTATTTTGATATTTTTAAACAGCGGAACAACAGGTCTTCCCAAGGGCGTTTTGCTTACGAATTCAAATGTTACCGCCAACATTCAACAAATCGAGCATCCAGGAACGATGAAAGTATCTTCTTGTCCAGCAACAAACTGTAAAGATCTTCGACAAATTTCCTTGGTCACATTTTTGTAAAATTTTCGCTCGAATATTTCTTCAGGTGATGCGTCAGATTTGCAAGAGGTCTTCGTTTGTGTGCTCCCGTTTTTCCACATATATGGGATGGTGAGCGTGATGCTGACCGGCTTAGATCATGGCGCCAAGTTGGTGACTCTACCTCGTTTTGAAAGCGAATCTTTCCTGGAAAATGTTCACCAACATCGAGTAAATACAACTATAAATTTAGTGGTGACGATTTTTAGCTTTTACATTTATAAACTTTTATCGATTCTACTTACAGCCTACGATGTTGCAACTCGTTCCTCCGTTGGTTTCGTACCTCTCAGTTCGTCCTGATTTGAAATTGGATTCCTTTCGCCGATTGCATACCATCATTATCGGCGCTGCACCACTGGGACCGGCGGTTGCCAACATGCTAATCGAGCGTTTGGGCAAGCCCGATTTATTGATGCAAGAAGGTATACGAAATTAGTCGATTACACTTCATATATCTCTGTTTGCTGTGTTGTTACTGTGTGTTTTGATTTCCAGGTTACGGGATGACTGAAACATCTTCAGTGACTCATTTGAGCCCAATAGTGAACAACAAAATCGGTTCGTTTGGAGAGCCGCTGTCTCGGACCCAAGTCAAAGTTGTGGACGTTGAGACCGGCGAATCCTTGGGACCTGGCCAACAAGGCGAGATGTGTGTGCGGGGCCCGCAAATGATGAAAGGTTACCACAGCAACGAAAAGGCCACCAGAGAAACTGTCGACAGCGATGGATGGCTTCACACCGGAGACATTGTTTATTACGATGAAGAAAATCAGTTTTTCGTCGTCGACCGGTTGAAAGAGCTGATCAAAGTGAAGGGGCTTCAGGTTTGTTTACATTTGACGGCTTTTTTCTGACAGTATAACAAATTTCATTTTTGTATCCGTCCAATTATCCAGGTGTCTCCTTCAGAACTGGAAGATGTTATACGACGCCATTCTGGTGTTTCGGATGTCGCAGTTATCGGTGTACCAGATGAGATCGCTGGTGAACTTCCACGCGCTTACGTGGTCAAGAAGAAGGGAGTCGTGGTGTCTAAAGAAGATATCGCCGAATTCGTGGACGTCAAAGTGGCTCCTCACAAAAAGTTGAAGGGTGGCGTAGTCTTCCTCGACTCGATTCCCAAGACCAACACTGGAAAGTTACTTCGCCGTGAACTGAAAAATCTCAGTAGGCCTACGTCATCATTATGAAGTTGACTTTAATTTAGGCATCTTTGGTGCGTTCAATCCTAAAATTTTTAATGAAATTATATTTCTATAGTTCCTACTTTTGGGCGTATGCAAGCTGTAGACTAATATGTGTCAAATGTTCTTGCTCTTCCTCCTTCGCGTTAGAGTGACAGCATATGTGGAATGTATCCTACCCTAGAAATCGGTAATACTATTTGTTATTCCTACTGAATACTGAAAGGACGAGTTGATTTTCTCTGTCCGCCTCACATTTGATTTAAATAATGTATGCATGAACATCATGGCATATGCGTGCATATTTTGAATATTTGGATTGCCGTCTTTGGGTATTATTGGCTTATACCTTCTAGCGGAGAAATTTCCCGTGGGAGTTTCTGTTATTAACTAAGGATTTCTAACTATTTTTTTTTTTTTTTTTTTCTAACTAATAATCACGTTTTTTTTTTTTTTTTTTAAACTGGTCATGGAATGTCCCTGAATGTCCTGAATGCCCCATATTCTGTCCAGCAATGCAGTCCCAGGTAGTAAATAGTTCGCGTAACACAAGGTTAGTAGTTCTTACATAAGGTTAGGAAACACCTAAGAATGTGTAGCTAAAACGTGTAGCTACACGTTGGATGCCGCTTAAACACGTTTATCGAAGCTTATGTTTACACGAGGATTTTTAGCATAGCAAAATCATTGTTTAAACGAAAACTTCCATTTATTAGCCATCTCTAATAACAGACTGCGGAAGGGAGAGTGTAAATGCTGTGAGCCATTTCTTAGATAGGCTACAATAACAAACTGCAATCGAAAATGCAGCGTGGTGTTGGGTGCGAGTCAGTGGGTGTATTAAGTTGTAATCGTATATCAATTGTAATAAGAAATAAGATCGTTCAGTACCAAACTGCTTTTAGCTTGAAATGTGTGGCATTCGAGATTTCTCTTATCTGCCAGTGGGTTTTCTTCTATTTGCTTGGCGTATCGTGTTTAAAAGAATCAAGAATTTGTTTTATGCACAAAGTTTTTATGTTAATAAAACCTTGGCGGGAATATCAGATGACATCCCTGTTTTATCGTCAACACTGGACTTTATTCGCGGAAATGGAAAAACCCAATTAAAATGAGACTGCCTTAATATTTCTAAATAAAATGAGTTTCTTTTCAGTTTCGAACTTATACGTCAACAGTAGTGTCAATAAAATCATTCAGTTCTATAGCGAATATCGTCACAATTCTATCTGTGCTTTTTATCAAGATAAAAAAGACCTAAATTTCATTTTTATGTGAATTAATTTCAAAAATTATAATTTTTCAATTGCGATTATTTAAAAAATTCACTCAGAAGATAAGTTTTGACTGAAAATGGCTAAAGTTTTAATAAAAAGCATCCTCACAATTCTTTTGGTCGTTTGCTTTAGTTGCCAATCAGACTACCTCGGCGCTAATTCTTCTTGGGCAAAACTAATCAAAATCTCACCAGATACGTTGAGTTCTGTGGAGTATGGAAACTTCCTGATTGAAATTTACGAACACGTTAATAATCACAGGACAACGACGACTGCCAGCGAAAAAAAGTATTTTTACGCCCCTCTTGTTCTACTGGACCACACAAGTGCAATAAGTATTTACAACAACGTAACGAAACAGCCAGAGATGAGATTCCGCATTGAAATGTGGAACGACAAAGTCCAAAATATAGTGGTCGAACATTTAAAGAAAAAATCGTCAGTCAAGAAATACAACCCGATAATGTAAGAGTCATTCCCTTGGAGAGGGTTATTCTTATTAGCGACATACCCATGGAAGATTATTTTCCATCTCCAGTATGGAAGAATTATGACAAAAGCAAAACCCTTTGGCTTTCTATGTCGTGTTATGATCAGAAAGTCTGCGACGAATTGGCGAATGAAATGCGATCCGTTCCCCAACAATTTGACCATTTCAAACTCCTGTACAGTTTGTCATCGCAGACGTCGCAAACCAAACAGGCGACCATGAGCATCGACAGTGTCACTTCCGGCCAAACTGTCTCGACTCTTTTACAAAAATTTGGAGACAAAAAAGAAATTTTTCTTACTGCTAAGGACGAGAAGAAAATGCTAAAGGAAATGACCACCAAAATTCGAATGGACACATTTGATGACTTCGAGGTTGGGTCTCCGGACGCTGAAATTACAATCTATTCTTTTTTAAAGGACTTACTAGTCATGTCCATGACGACCACAAGCGAACAAAGCGACAAAATGTGGGACTCTGTTTTCTGGAATGACGACAATTACCGGCCGGACAGGACGACGAAAACTTTGAATGAAATTCTCAACAAAATGGACAAGGAAACTCAAAAGAAATTGGCGAATATGTTTCAAAAAGCGGAGAAGCAATCAATAATCAAAAACTTTATTAAAGAGAAAATACGAGAGGAGGATCAAGAAATACTTTTTCGCCGCAATCAGCAGAAATGGATACTTGCAAAGAATCATTCGGATGAAAAAAATAGAAATGTGAGTTACAAAGAAAGAATTAATCACAATTACGACTCAAACAGTTGGGCTGACGTGGACAGAATCAGTTCAGTCATTTCAGGAGAAATGGCAAACAACTCCAATAGTTCCAATCAGTTCGAAATTTTGAAAGAAGACGCGAGGAAGTTATTACAAGAAAGTAGAAATCATGTCCAATGGGACGAAGAGAAATTCATACCCAAACCCGTACAACTTAGCAGAATCAATTTGGAAAAATTTCGCGACTCTCAATCGTTTATGAATCGTCACGTCCGTGTCCGTTTCACGACCGCTGAACTGTCGGCGTCATTCAAAATGATGGAACACGCAGGATTAATTATAGCCAATGAGTGGAACAATCTGAAAGAGGAATTCAAAGGTTTGCAACAGTTAAAAAGAAAGAAGAAATATTTGATTAATTCATAAACAATAATTGAATGCAGTTACTACTGAGCTCTTAAACACAACCGTGAACAACTTGGTCAAAACGAATACCGAACTGAGAAATGTGAAAAGTGATTTGACTAATAAATTAGAAGGTATTTTGAATAATTTAAGAATAGGCGAAAACTGAGACAGCATGTGTGATATTACAGGGACTAAACAGGAGTTGGAAAACACGAGGACAAAATTGAACAGTATTTTTTGTTTTCGATTGTTTTTACTAAAAATTAGAAAAAATCCAAATGAAAAACTCTTTCAATAAATTTAGTGACTGAAAAAGAATTGGCAGAAATCAAATTCAGGACCGGAAATTTGTTAACTGAACTTAAAGGTTAATCGAATATTCCTTTAAATATTTAATCAAAATTTACTTAGAATAAAAATAAAATAATTTGCTTGTACACTTGTACAGCATATCTCAAATATTTTTTAATTCAAAAACATGTTATAAAATAATGTAATAAAACATACAAATACTTTTTGTAAGTAGTTACAACCTTTTTATGCATAACAAAATTACATTTACTTCTGTTTTTATCAAATACCAGGGACTAAGCAGGAGTTATCGAATACGCGGACTGATTTAAGCAAAAGCCTCGATGGGTTATCCGCAAAATTAAGGGGTATTTTATTGTTATTTAAAAAAATTAGATATACGTATAATACTTTTCAATACATTTAGCGACTGAAAAACAATTGGAAGAAACGAAAATCATGGCCAGAAATGTGTCAACTGAACTCAAAAGTAATTCGTGAGTTGTCGGCGTAATCAATAATTAAGTTTTAAAAAATTATTAAAATTAACTTTTGTTTTCTTCGACTGATTAGCAAATTCACTCCGATTAGGTAAAGAACTAAAAGACGCTGAAGAAAGTATAAAAAAAGATCTGAAAGGTATATTAATATATGATTTATCCGAAATTGATTACATTTCAATCTAATGAAATGTTTCAGCAACCTCAAATTATTTGGAAACTACAAAAACAACTTTGGCCTCAACGAGAACGGAATTGAACAGCACCAAGTTCGCCGTTGCGGATTTGGCGACCAAATTTAATGGTAAAATTATCAATAAAAAATTTTGTTTCTGTGAGAAAAATAAAATAATTTCTTTCAACAGCCCGAACGAGTGAAATAATTGACATTGGTAAAATGCCAACTTCGTGTGCAGATCTGGAGCGAATGGGACACAAACTGAGCGGATTCTTTTTTGTCAGAGGATCGAAGAAGATGGACATGATTTACTGCAACTTTAATTCGAATAAAAATGGTAAGATAATCAAAATCGTAAGACATATTTTAATTGTACTCGTTATTGATCTAATCTTTTTATGTTCAGACAAGCAAAAATGGATTGGATACGCCGACGTCAAATCAGCGCCCGTCCATTTCTACGTCCAGAGAAATTCTTCATTTCACTCAGAATCAACTCCAATTCCGTTCGATTTTGCGCGGGTGAACGAGGGCAATGCCATGAATTTAACATCGGGGAAATTCATGGCACCACGACCGGGAATTTATTTTTTCTCATTCACGGGACTGGCGCGTATTTCATCTTCATCGCCTTCTTATTTCAGTTCTTATCTTTATTTGAACGGAGGTTTAATCGGGATAAGTCGGGTTGACGAGGGAAAAAGCATCATTAGTCAAATGAGTCCGTTGACCCTCCAGGCGACGCTGAACTTGAAAAAAGGCGATCAAGTCTGGATGACGATGGATCATAGTGGCAATACCTCGGATTTTTATTTGCATGAAGACAGTGACCACAACACCCATTTCATGGGTTTCATGTTGGAGGAAGAAAATGCGGCATCCCTTTAAGGTTTTGAAAGTTTTGCACTCCCAAATGCGCAGAATAATCGTCAACCCGAAAATTTTATTTTGATAATGTAAGGGGGAATAGGAGAAAATTCAATCGATTCCAATTCATGAAGGGCATTTCTTTACGAAAATTTGGCTTTGTACAGTATACAAGTAGTTAATAGTTACTGAATACACACACCAAATTTGAAGTTTTTACTTTTTAGCTGTAAAAATGTAGACGCGACAATAAAAAACGGATTTTATAAAGTTATTTCTTAATAGCGAAGTTACCTTTTACGTTACTTTCATCGAAAAAATTAAAATTTGAATTTTGAACCACAGGAGATGCAGTGCAGGTGCATTACTGAAGTAAATCAGAGATATCTAATAGATGGCTCTGATTGATCAAAACAAAAACTTTGAAATATTTCGCGCCTTGCAGCAGACGACTATCGTCAGAATATCGTTATCGAAAAACAAGAAAACGTTGATCATGGATTTCAACAAAGAACACTATTTAGCTCGAATTAGACAAAAACTTCAAGAGGATGGCGTGAAGTTATGGATTTCACCATATTTCGTAGATAATAAGACCAATGTAGAGAACTTGCAGGTAAAAACATTTTTGATAGTCATTGAGTTGAAATTCTAAAAATCAGATTTCATGTTACAGGAATTGGCAATGAATCTTTCTGATATGCTCGCTATACCATGTAATGCCATTCTCGTCATGTTAACTACTCTGCAGTCCCATGCTCTTGAGAAACTTGCATCCAGGAATCAGTTCCAACAAACAGGGATGGCCACATTACGGACAAAGATTGTTGGAGGTTCTGGCACACAGAATAACATTGTCATATCCTTGAATGAATCTGGAGAATCTTTAAAAAGAAGAATGATATCTGAAATGAACCATCCATCTACAACTAGGTACGAATGATTTTAATATTTTTTTAAAATTTAATTTCCTGACTTTTTTTCCAAATTATATTAATTTGTGGTCACAGACTAAAACTAATTTGCAGTGGATTGATTCTGGATGATTCTAAAAGTTTGCAAGCTCAAAAAGTCACCAATAACTCCCAGATTCTTGCCATTATCCTTTCATGTGATCCAGCATCCCAGAAAGTAGGTACTAATTTTATATTGTGTATGACTTTAATGGTAAAATAATTTCTCCTCTAGATGGAAGAAAGAATATTCCAAGAAGTTGAAATGATCAAAGCTGATGCTGACCTGTTGGCAAGTCAGGAGGATGAAAACTATCTCAGAATAGCTGATCAATCGGGAAACATTATTGCCCTGCCATTTGAAGAAAAGAAATCCTTGGCTATAGCCATGGCCCTGCATGAAAAAGGCCGTTCTGCTCTTAAACGGAATCAAGTGTCACTTGCTTTGATGCTATTTCACGAGGCCGATTCAAAATTCAAGTAAACATATATAAATAATTTGCCATTCTTTCCAGTTTTTCAACGAAGACAAAATTACAGTGCTTGTAGATCGGAATTACTTAGAGCAGTAGACAACGCTGCCCTACTAAACTTGGACATTGCTTGGTGTTATCTATTACTCGGAAATGCAGCCGATATCCCCGATGCTGTTGTCCGCTTGAACCAATGCGAGCAGTCCCTCTACAAAACCTATGGAGCACAGATGGAACGTCTCCTAACCCTGAAAGGATCTACAGGTTTTTCCCATAGCTATTTCTTTCTGCTTTTTTCGAGTTAATTCCTCATACATTCCTTTTTATTTATCAGGCAACGAAGCTGTGTTATTTTTACGGCTCCACTTACTCCAGGGAGTAGTGGCATTCCATCAAGGGAAAACGCTGGAGTCGATCAAACTTTTGAATCAAGCCAAGGAAGAGATCCAGAAACTCACCATCAACGATGGCGATTTGACTCAGTTAATTGGCCTAGGTGACTAATCATTTGCAGCTCATCGATGTGTCAAATGTTTTATTAGCATTTTGTGTTTACATAGGCTTCACTTTGTCTGATGCACGACTTAGTTTGCGCGCCTGTAGGGGTGATTTGAATGCGGCTTGCGTGTATTTGCAGCGGCGCGAAGCCGAGAGAGAGGAGCGCTTGAACAAAGAAGAGGAAGAAGAAGAACGCGATCGAGAGCGCAGGAAATTGGGAAAGACGGCCAACAACCAGTGGGTCAATCTTGGTTACCTCAACACTATTGTCCAAATGGGATTCGAGCGATCACGGGCTGCTGAAGGATTGAAACAAACGAATAACGACATCAATAGGACATTGGAATTTTTACAAAATGATTTTGACTCCTTCGGGACGGACGATGCTTCTAGAGGATATTTTAGTGAAGAATCCCTCGCTCAGGTAAGATTTTTAACAAAGTTCGTGTATCGTTTTGCATTAACAAATTTTTTCTCAGGTAATATCGATGGGGTTTTCAGTTGAGAAAGCCAAAGAAATGCTTGAAAAGCATAACGGAGATGTGGAACGCGCAGTGGAGGAACTGGCATCGAATCTTGGCCGACCAGACGATCAACCCGTCGCAGGTATTAGCATAATTTCGGTTGTTTTGAATGGTCCAAATTAATTTCTCAATCTATTTTTAGGGACGTCGAGAGATTTCGAGAAGGTGGAAGCTTCCAAAAAACGTAAAGAAGAGACGAAGAAAGAAAAAGCAGCTTACAAACGTCTCGCCAAAGACATTCCGAGAACGGAAGAAGATCATTTGGATACTGGTCTTGAATTAGAATCAGAGTATCTTCATAAGTACTTGAGTTTTTTAACTTCTTAAATTTCGGTCCCTAAATTTGAAACCCCTCCCACCTGAAAACAAGATAATAAATACTTTTTCGGTTACACATAGATGTCGTGAAAGACACGGTTGTTATATATACTATTGGGCAAGTCGAACTTCTAGAAAGAAAGTCCTTGGGAATTGGATATGATCAATGTTTCCTTCTTGCGAGGTTCCCCGGCTTGTTTTCACAGAATTTAAATTAGTTCATCCGGTTCGCGCATTATTCAAAACACGTTTCCTTATTATTATTTTGGCTGTTTCCTTCTAGCTGCTGCTGCGGGCATCATCCGTTGCGAAATGTCGAGCAATGTTATATTAGTGTGCCCGTATTTTCGCGAGCAGAGCCAAAACATGAAACCAACCGGATAATCTTAATATTCTATTGACCAATGTGAAGAACCTCGTTTTGATTCGTCTAGGAAAAACCCAAGACATTTGAGCAGCGGAGGATATCAATTCTGCAGTTTCAGCAATTCAGGATATTGTTTCAAATGCGCAGTTTTAGTTTTTGAATATCGCACAAAACTCTCCAAGGCAAGCTCATTTGATAGGGTTCTGCAGTTTAAAATAATCCTCGATGACGTGAAATGGCTGATTCATCGTGATTCATCACCGGCCAATTTATACGTTTACCGTGGTAAGTGGGAAAATAGATCTAGTCCTCCTGTTGATTTGAATTAAACAGTATTTATTTTTTATATTTTTTAAAATTATTATTTACAGTCACGCGCTGCTGAAACACGAGACGTTTCTGTTGTTGGTTGGCGGATCGGCGCCCCCATTTTCCGTGCGTGCAACAGCTCTTCTGCGAAGAGATTAAAACGCGATAGGAGGAACGACGAAACGCATTCGGGCTCTTTTCACGCGTTCTTCAACGGCTCAAAGGTTTTTTTTTTTCTTAAATTTACTTGTTTCCCATCCGATGTTAATTGCTCGTTCTGTTGTTGCCCCCCACCTTTTCGCCGAACACTGCTGTGCTGTGCCACATTGACTCATGCCAGGGTTGCCAAGAACGGAATAACCAGTCACCCAACGATTACCCAATCCAGGAAGTCACCGCACATTTTTTTTCTTTTTTTGGGGTGGTGCAAACATGACCGTTCTTCTTTTTTTCTTTCTTTCTCCTCTTCGATATTTATTTACCCGCACCGACTTAGGTATACTCCATCCAAAGCCAGCTGCAGGTTGTACTTAGCGCGTCCAAATCTGATGGAACGTTCTAGCTTCTTTTGGCTGGCGATGTGAATGGGCGGCGGGGTTACCGTTAATTTAATTCCCTCCTACCATTTCGCTTTTCGGATGTGAGTTATTAATATCCTTTATTATTTGCAGCGCAAGTAGAAGCTCGATTAAATCAAGGCAGTTCATCACTCAGAAACGTGACAACCCCCCCCCCCCCCCATTCGAATGAGGAAGTAAAGTCGACCGTGATAAAAATGAAGAAGCGAAACTGATCTGATCAAAAATTTTCGGGATTTCCCATCGCCCGGCTCATCATTCAATACGAGGCCAAGCCAAGCCCTGGATGATTTTTGACGTTTGCTGAGCTTGGAGGTTTTATTTTATTAAAAAATAAAATGTCTACACGTCCTCCGATTGCCCTTGAACGTGGGGTTCGGTCATCGTGACGTCAACTCCTTTCTTCCTCCCTTCATCGTGCGCATTATTACAAAGAAGACGAAAAAGGTATAATAATAAAAGCTAAATAAATTTTGATAGCCATTGAAGTCACGGAAAAGGTGTTGGATGAGTCTCGGACTACCGAATAGAAAGGTAAGAGAGAGAGAAAGACCTGGAGAAAGAGAAAAGAATAAGAGGGATAAAATAAATAACACTATAACGGTATTGTTGTTTTGTCAAGGTCATGAACCTCGGTCCAACCAACTCGCCCCGCGTTCTCTCCGCTCTCAGCGGTTTCGTTTTTTCTTCTTCTCTTGTGTTTCAAACGCGGATGACAATAACTGGCAGACCGAGAGAAATTCAATTTATGCGTTCAACTCCAGTCATGGGTAATATTTCCGTGATGGGTACGCACGCATACGGTTAATCTCTTCACGTTAGACCGCATCTTTTTATTTCTCTCTCGTTTTTTTTTTTTTCTCTCCTGCACTTATTTTCGTTCATTTTCGTTTGCAGCCGCAACAACGTGGAATCGGATGCGAAGAGGATTGACACATGCGTTCGTGAGCATTGATCCCTCTCTCAGAGGCCCCTGCGGGATGAACAGCAGCAGCAGTTTGATGATGGGGAGGAAAGAAAGAAAAAGGTGGAGGGGGTTTTTCGAGCCTCTCTCCCGTCACCTATTTAAAGCCCAGGAAAGTTCTAGTGTACCCGTCATTGACTGTTCAACTGGTCGACAGTGTAGACGGTGCGCTCTTGTCTCTAAGCCAACTCAATTCTTTTGTTATCGTCAGTGTACGATCAATTGTTTTATTTTTTTATTTTCTCGTTTCCCAAACCAAAAACATACTAGAAAAAAACTAAAAAACATTGACATAAAATGAAATCAGCCTGCCTAGTGGTGATAGCGGTCATCTATCTAGTTCCAGCCAGTGTCGCTATTTGGACTGGCCTTTTCGACCGCCTGAGTCAAAGGTAATGAACCTGAGCATTTTTACTTTTTTAAATTCTTCTCCTGTTATCTAATAATTCCATTTTCTTTGTGGTCTTTTCACACTTGCACTCGTGCGTGAATTATATTTCCGGTTTTTTTTTTTCGTTCGGTCGGATAGTCGATGTCGTTCATGGGAAAGTTTTCCACCAATTTTTTTCTTAAACGTTTTGGTTCAGCACACTTTCAAGGTGGAAACAAAAAAACAGGATGAACCACAGGTGGAGATGTGTACAAGAGGATGTGTCGTTCCGCACCACAAATTGAGTCGCTTATCAACTTGTGGTTGAAAGGCCCTTTTTTGTTAAAACTTGACGTATTTTATTGGTGAATCGGTCCCCGGAGTCAACGACACATTTTCCGCAAAACAAAACAATCCCTTTTTTTAAATCTTCCGTTTTTTTTTTTTTTTTAAGAAATCTTTTAAATACGGAAATGGGGCCCTCCGTAGGGTAAATGTAGGTTAAAGCCAAAGGTCGTTTACCCGCCCCGAGACTGGAAAAAAACCCGACAGCAATCCTCTTCAGTTTACCGAAAAAAGACAAAATATTTCGGATAGAGGGAAGACTTCTCTCCCCTCTAGGTATACCTTCATCCGCGTCATAAATAAAGAAATAAGACTCCGCAGTGGACACAAAGGAGGTTTTTTTTTCCCCAATGGAGATCATTTTGGACAGGGAGAGCCGATCATCGACTCTATTGCGTGTTTGAATCTTTTTAAGCCCAAAAAGATAACTGACCGGTTTCCGATAAGATGACCCAGGCCCTCAAGTCTTTTCGTGTAAGCCAATTTCGCTCGCGGTTTGGAATGGTGACGTAATCGGGTCATTCCACATAGAGTCCCAATTGGAAATGGGTCAACCTCGGCCCTCGAATAAGACCGAAAATTTTTTGTTGACGATCTGCGGCCAACTGGGACATGGATTTCACCCGATTTCTTTTCTTGTTTAATTTATTTGTTTTAATTATGTTTTTGTAGGGTGGACACGCTGGCCGAACGCCTTAGTGCCGACATTGACAGCAGCTTGAAACAGACACTCAATCCGGTTGTGGAACAATTGAGCAATAAAGCACACAACGTTCGCGAGTCGCTAGGTATCTGGAACAGGCCATTTAGTCCGCTATCCAGTGGCCATCCCAACCCTGTCATTCCACCCAATCCAAATCTGGCCAACCAAAACGAAGGTACAGGACTGAATTCAATGCGAATTCAATTAGAATTGTAATCAATAACCGCTCGTTATTTGTATCGCAGGTGCTAACCCATTTGATTTAGGACTCTCGCCATTGTTCCAGAGCTTCTTTGACAACACCCCCCAACGAGAATGGTGGAAAGGGTAATTTTTTAAAAATAATCAACTTATTCCCGTTTCATTTGAAATTTATTTTCAAATTGATTTCAGACCAAACATTTGCATCGAACGGGAAGAAATCGACGAAGCCAAAAAAAGCAATTCGAATTCCCCTGCGTCTACTCAACGACCGGCCCCCATCCAGACTGAAGGTGACGT